>NC_091574.1:3804887-3807387 GCF_042767895.1 Penaeus vannamei
TGAGGGGAGAGGAAGAGGAGGGGAGGGGGAGAGGGAGAGGGAGAGGGAGAGGGAGGGGGAGGGGTTGCGGGTGAGGGAGAGAGGAAGAAGGAGGAGGGGGGGGGAAGAGGGAGGGAAATGGGAAAGGGGGAGAGGGGCTGGGGATAGGGGTTGCGGGTGAGGGAGAGAGGAAGAGGAGGGGGATGAGGGTTGAGGATGATGGAGAGAGGAAGGGGGAATGGGTTAGTGGGTGCAGGTGAGGGAGAGAGGAAGAGGAGGAGGAGGAGGAGGGGGTTGAGGATGATGGAGGAAGGGGGAATGGGTTAGGGGGTGCAGGTGAGGGGGAGAGGGAAGGAAGGGGGATGGGGAGGGGGGGCGGGTGAGGGAGAGAGGAAGGGAGGAAGGGGAGGGGTTGAGGATGAGGGAGGGTGATGGGGGAGAGGGGCTGTGGGAGGGGAGGGGATGGAGGGTTGAGGATGATGGAGAGAGGAAGGGGGAATGGGTTAAGGGGTGCAGGTGAGGGGGAGAGGGAGGGAAGGGGGATGGGGAGGTGCGGGTGAGGGAGAGAGGGAGGGAGGGAGGGGAGGGAGGGGGTTAGCGCCATTAGACATGATAGATCTGAATGGATGGAACAACATCCGCGATGCATTACGTAAGCAGGGTCCGTACCAGGAAGTGGAGACAGGAGAAGGAGAGGGAGAAAGAGAGGAGGGGAGAGAGGGAGAGAGAGCGGGGAGAGGGGAAAAGAGGAAAAGAAGGACGAGAAGAGGGTGAAAGAGGGGAAGTGCGGGGGAGAGAGAGCGGGGAGAGGGGAAAAGAGGAAAAGAAGGACGAGAAGAGGGTGAAAGAGAGGAGGTGAGAGAGGGAGAGAGAGCGGGGAGAGGGGAAAAGAGGAAAAGAAGGACGAGAAGAGGGTGAAAGAGGGGAAGTGCGAGGGAGAGAGAGCGGGGAGAGGGGAAAAGAGGAAAAGAAGGACGAGAAGAGGGTGAAAGGGAGAGGGAGTGAGAGGAGGGACGGAGAGAGGGAGAGGGAGTGAGAGGGAGAGAGGGACGGAGAGAGAGGAAGGAGTGAAGGAAGAACGAGAAGAGGGTGAAAGAGGGGAAGTGCGAGGGAGAGAGAGCGGGGAGAGGGGGAAAAGAAGAAAAGAAGAAAAGAAGGAAGAGAAGAGGGTGAAAGAGAGGAAGTGCGAGGGAGAGGGAGTGAGAGGCAAGGAGGGTGTGACGAGGAGAGGGAAGGAGGGTGGGACGGAGAGAAGTAAGAGTGGGAAGCAGTGGTGGGGGTAATGTGGTAGTGGTGGAGGGAGTGTGTGGTGGTGGTGGTGGTGGGGGGGGGGTTGCAAAGCCTCGAATGCAAACTCACAAGCGCAACGGACGCCTCAAATGCACAGGGAGAGACACTCTCGGTTCTTTCCAGGTAACATAGACGAAAACAATGCTTGTCGTCTCCCCAACGGCAGGTGTGGATCCAGGTGAAAGGAGCCCCTTCCCTTGTCTTCTCCTCCCCTACCCTCCCTTACCCTACCTTACCAGCGCCTCTCCTCCCTCCCTACCCCTCTCCTCCTAATTCCTCTCCTCCTTCCCCCCCCTCTCCCCTCCTCCCTTCCTCTTCTCTCCTCCCCCTCCTCCCTACCCCTTTCCTTTTCTCTTTCTTCCCCTTCCTCTCGCTCCCCCCTCCCTTTCTCCCTTCCTCTTCTCTCCTTCGCTTCCCCCTCCCCCTCCTCTCCTCCCTTCCTTTTCTCTCCTCCCTCCCCTTCCCTTCTCCTTTCCTCCCCCATTGCCCCCTTCCTCTCGCTCCCCCTACATTTTCCTCCTCCCCTCCCCCTCCCCTCCCCTTCTCCCTTCCTCTTCTCTCCTTCGCCTCAACCCTCCTCTCCCTCCCTCCCCTTCTCCCTTCCTCTTCTCCCCTCCTCTCCCCTCCCCTCCCCTTCTCTCCCCTCCCCCCCCCTCCCCCCTCTCCCTCCCCTCACCTCCTCCATTCCTCTTTTCTCCTCCCCTTCCTCCCTCCCCTCCCCTTCTCTCCTTCCTCCCCCATTGCCCCTCCCTCTCGCCCCCCCTCCCCCTTTCTCAACAATGATGACAGGTAACCCGCCTGGACTGGCAGTATCAAATCCATAACGGGCAAGCTGGGTAGTATAGGCTGATAGCAGGGACGAGACAAACGCACACGGACGCACGCACACACACACACGCACGCACGCACGCACGCACGCACGCACGCACGCACGCACGCGCACGCACGCACGCACGCACGCATACACACACACACACACACACACACACACACACACACACACACACACACACACACACACACACACACACACGCGCACGCACGCACGCACGCGCACGCACACGCACGCACGCACGCACACGCACGCACGCACGCACACGCGCACGCACGCACACACGCACACACGCACACACGCACGCACACACACACACACACACACACACACACACACACACACACACACACACACACACACACACACACACACACACACACACACGCATACATGACC
>NC_091574.1:3824887-3844887 GCF_042767895.1 Penaeus vannamei
GTACCCATCTCGGACAGGGCTATCACCGTACCTGAGATTTGGCTGTTTGTCATGCCGTAGATTCTTCATGGAGTTGAACGAGCTCTATCGAAAGGTGAATTTTTTGTTTATGTATTTTTTTATTTACTTCCCTAATTAAATTTTGTTTCCATCTTGATGCTGGAATTTGATTATTATTATGATCATTTTTTTTCTTACTCTCCCCATTCATCTAGAATATAATGTCATTATTATTTATAGACTAGACTTATGAAGTTAAACTAAGTCATTGTTGCCATTTCTATGATATCTATACATTGTAGTTTTGTCTATGACTTCATAAAAATGTCACTAACAGTCCAATTTTGTCCATGACTTGGCTAAAGTTAAAGACAACTCTGGAATTGTTCCACACATGTAAAGATTCTTTAAATTGACTTTACAAGATGCTAACAACAGTAATGTGAATTTAGTTATTGAAGTTATTGCAAGTTAGAGATGAAATTGCTAAGGACAGTCCTCAGATAGAGGGATAAACAACTACTACAATCTTGGGATCAGAGACTGTTATTAAACCCGTCTTTAAATTTGTTGAAGTGAAATGTCCTGTGTCTACTGACCCAGATGTTCTTTCCTCTTATCTTTGTCAGTATGCTTCCAAGGAAACAATTATTTATTTTCTTAATACATATTGTATGATCATATAAATGTATAGAAAAATTTGTGGGTATTACATTTGTAGATCAACAGTTCCGATTATATGGAATTCCATACTTCTGGGAGTTTTGATTCTAATAATTTTTTTCTTTTTTGAACTTATAAGGTGTCCCTAATCCTTCAGTTTTACCTTTCAGATAAAGAAATCTCCCCCACCGCTATCCTTACATGGCCAGTTACTTTGGCGGGAATTCTACTACACTGCCGCGACCAACAACCCTAAATTTGACCACATGGAAGGGAACCCAATATGTGTACAAATACCTTGGGATAAGAATCCAGAAGCACTTGCCAAATGGGCAAATGTAAGTATTTTTTGATATGCAAGAGGAATCATGATATCAAAGGTACTGTTACACTTTATAATGTGTAATGATTTGTTCACTTCTACCCTTTTTGAGTGTACAAAAAATGTAAAGATAAGAAGTAGTATTACACCCCTTGGCAGCAATTTTTTATTTGAATGCATATACTGCCTGCTTCATAGTTGCACTATATCTCTCTTTGCTCTAATTTTATCACATCTCAACACTAAGCCTCTTTTTTGAAAGTAAAAATACCAAAGATAAGAAGTTTGACCTTGTCTCAGGTTTCAGCTCATAAGTGTTAATTATAATTTTAGGGTCAGACTGGTTATCCATGGGTAGACGCCATCATGACGCAGCTGCGGACAGAGGGATGGATCCACAATGTAGCCAGGCATGCCGTCGCGTGTTTCCTGACACGGGGAGACTTGTGGGTGTCATGGGAAGAGGGTATGAAGGTAAGTTGGCTATTATTATTATTGTACTTCTCTCTCCCAGTTGTACTGAATGAGGCACATGAAATATTGACCTTTACCATACCTCTAGAAAAAAAAAAAAATCTATAGACAAAAATCATTGATGTTTTCAGGTGTTTGATGAACTATTGCTGGATGCAGATTGGTCAGTCAATGCAGGTTCATGGATGTGGTTGTCCTGCTCATCCTTCTTCCAGCAGTTCTTCCACTGTTATTGCCCTGTTCGGTATGGCAGGAAGGCAGATCCCAATGGTGACTTTATTCGGTAAGTTTGTGTGGATTAGATTCTGGATTTGTTAACTTTGTATTAATGTGAATATAGGGTATGTAATGGAGCCTTGAGATAATGTCAAGAGAATAGAAGTTCATGGTTTTTAACCCCCTGAAACAACCTCTTTCACTCACTGTCAGTTTTCCAATTTCTGTTCTCTGCCTAGTGTTTATCTCAACTCCATATTTATCTTATTCCTCTTTGTCTTCTATATCATTTGATCTTTATCTTGCCTGACTTGATATATTTATACTTGTGTTTTTGGAGGGTGGGGCATTCCCCTCCCTCTCCACTTTCTATTCTTTTTCCATATTTTTTTTCTCTCACTTTGCTCCATGTCACACGCTGAGAAGGGATGACCTTCTACATTTTCTCTTTCAATCCTTTTCAGAACCTACCTGCCCGTGCTTAAGAACTTCCCCACCAAGTACATCCATGAACCCTGGACCGCGCCCGAGTCGGTTCAGAGAGCTGCGAAGTGCATCATTAGCCGAGATTACCCCATGCCAATGGTGGATCACATCAAGCAGAGCCAAAATAATATCGAGCGGATGAAGCAGGTCTACCAACAGCTGGTTCACTACAGAGGAACAAGTGAGTGGTGTAAAGAAAAATGAGCTGTTATCAATGTTTTGATTATTATTATTGTATATGTTAGTATTTATTGATATATTTATTCATTTTTTATCGATTGTGTGACCTTTCTTATTTTCATTTACTGTTTTATGATTAGTTACCTTATGTGGTGGGTCAAACAATTTGATATTCACAGTATGGATTATTAACTGAAAAGTTGATTTTAATGAGGTTGGAATTAGGGTAGATTTACTTATTTTTATGCCTTTGGGGGTCTTTTGTGAATTAGATAGTTTGCTAAGAATTTTGTTTGAGCATAATAACAATATGATAAAATGTGCATATTCAAGAATAGTTCATTATTAGTCTAATTATTCTACCCTGGGAAAGCCTCACATAAATACTTCAAGTACCCAGGCTCTTCAGATGTAAAAAGATCAGTTTACATATTGACTTTTTTTCTTTATTAATGATTGATTTATTATTATTATTATTATTTTTTTCTTTCATAGTACACCCAGCCATCAAGTCCCCGAAAGTGGACCACTATCCACCACCACCCCCTGACTACGAGAAACCACGCAGCAACAAGAATGGCAAAAATGACATTCAGCGCGACTCCAACTATAGAGTTCAAGTGCAGGCCTGACTCACACCGGCCTCGGACGACCATGAGAGTTGAGGAGGATTTTTCCTCTCTCTCTCTCTCTCTTGGTCGGCTCGAGTGGCTATTCAAATGAAGGGAATACTAAATCCCTCCCCCCCTATGCCGCCCTCCTTTTGGTATCTGTATGCGTGGCAGAAGTCATTGTGGGAACTTTTTGATGACTCGACACCTAGAGTTGTCCATTGTGAGGGTAGTATGTTGGGGTTTGAGGTGTTACTGAATCCATTAGTTGGTTAAAAAAAAAAGATTAAAGGCGTCACAAAGTGGATCTGGTTAGGAGTCATTATGATAACGCAAAATTGTACGGGAAATTTTGAGCTTTTATTAGTCATGAATATTTTTATCATTGTTTTAATTATTATTTATTACAAATAGTGTTGGTATTGGTATTTATATTATTTGTTCATGGTTATTACCATTATTGTGGATATTACTACTATCACTGCTCCCATTATGAATATTATTACCATATTTTCTTTTTATGATATCATGCTCATTATTATTATTGTGGTTATTGATAGTATAATGTAGTATCCTTTTAATATTGTAAAAGAACATGTCAGCCTGCTAATGTAATTGCCTTTCTCTAATACCTTAATATCTCTAGCAGTTTCAGAAATAAACATTTTTTAGTTCTAATTATATGAATATGTATGGAATGATTTATGCTGTTATATCAGCAGGCTGATGATATACTGAGCTGACAAATGTCAAATGTACAGTTATTGATAATTTCAGAACACAGCGATTGCTGATGACGTAACATTTATGCATTGGTCGACAATTGTTAAAGCTGTGCGAGAGATTACATCTTGATTTTATAATAATGAAACGCTTAGACGAAAGAAAGAATACAGAGTATCTCTGTATTACATAAGTGTTGACAGTACTGATAATAGATGTGGAAGCATGTTTCTCATTATTTAAATCCTATATTAATAATTAGAAAAAGTAAGTAAAGCTAAATATATTTTATATGTGCAACTCTAGTTTTGGTTTTTATTTATTACAATTATCACAATTATTTTCTACTTCTTTCCCTCCTCTCCCCACTCATCCCATCCCCTGAAAATTTTGTACATATCAGAATCTTATAAATTTGCTTTTGTTACTCTGAAATGAAATATGTACAAAGATTGATTACCATGTTACTGTACTTGTAGATAAGTTGACTAGGGAAACCATTACCAAGTATGTGTATGGAATACAGTATATATACACAACTATATTGTATGTCTTGTGCACTGGTGTGCAAGTGAGACTGTCTCTACCAATGGACAGTGAGAGCTCGATGACTGTCTGTAGCACATGTATTCATAAATCTACAATTATTATTTTAGAATATGGATCCTGGGAACAAAGAAAAAATGAAATATTGTAGTTACAGAAGGAAATTTTGAGACTGAATAAATTGCTGTTTTATAATCTGAAGCAATGTGCAGTTTCTCTGTTAACCCTCTATAACAGACATTATTGAGAACAGAATAGCTTTGCTTTTATTTGATTACACTAAATACATAATAATTCTATCTTAGTGATAAAAATGAATAGATTATTTTTACAGCAAAATTGGCTTTTATTTTTGTTTATTTGTTTATTAAAATTATTATTATTTTTTTTTTAGTTATATATAGTAATAGTAGTAGCAGTTGTAGTATTAGTTGTAGTAGTAAAGCAATAATATTAGAATAGCAGTAGTAGGTCAGAAGTGGTAATAGTACTACTAGTATTTCTGATAATACTACTAATATTCCTTTTAGTACTTATGCTGCAGGTTCTGCTACTGTCATCTATTACTGTTGCAAATATCTAATACTGCTAATTGCACTTGCTATTACTATGGTGGAAAACTGAGGACATGATTTTGGGTATTTGATATTACAATTGCTATTTGTAATGCCATTCATGGTTATTCTTATTACCAGATACATACTGTATTCTCATGCCTTGATTTTTTCTCTTTTTTTTTCTATATAACTTTAGCCACTTAGCATTGCATTGTATTTGAGCCTAAGAATGATGCTCTGGAATAGGCATAAGGCAAGGAAAGCACGTCTTTTTAAATTTTACCTTAGCTTGACTGTGAAGGACAAAGTTGAGGGAAGGATAGAAGAAAAATTACTGTAAAGATGGTGGGTAATAAGTATGTATTATATTTTTCTTTTTACTGTTGAAAATGTACAACTGAATTTTTGCATGTTTATTACTTGCAGTTGCTTTGTCCACTGAATTTCTTGGTTCAAGGTCTGCGTGGTCAAGAAAAAGAGGAAGTGCCATTAAAATTCAACCAATATGTTCACTTTAACGGGTAAAGCTATTATTTTCATAATCATGAATGGCGAATAATTAATATAAAGTGGAATTCACTTAGAGGTCATGTACTTACAGGGTTTTATTATTAATACTGCATAATATCCTCTATTTTATATCATATTCTAAATGTGGCATTTGTATTTTTGTTTAAAGTTGGAATATTTCAGTAGCACGCAGAAGAACAACAGACCTTATAGAAGAATTGAACAGAGGGTAACAAATCAAGTATAGATGGCAATAATAATATCAAATTCCTGTAAAAGTGATGTTTAATTATTTGTAGAGTTTGGCTATCACTTCCATTGCACATACTGCCAATCTCCACTCTTGCACCATTCAGAAGAAAGTTATTATTTTGCAACTTGCTCCAAAGAGTAAACTTGTATTATTTTTTTTGATGAACATAGACATATACGAGGTTCGTATCCTTCGATGTTATAGATTAAGCATCTATAGCAACGACCATCAAACATGATCCTTCCTAGAGGCACACTTCTGTTCCATTGAGCATATAAGAACCAAGTCTTCCTTGTCAATGGAAGCAAATAAGGAATTGAGATTTATGTTAAGATAAAAACATGGTTTAATCTCAAGGTTTAACCTTTTCATGCGTGACCTCAAGCCTCTATGTAAAGAGAGTACCTCACCCATACTGACTGTACTGGTCACTCTTGTATGCCTTGAGGTATCGTATATTCTTTATTGTTTGTCCTAAACTATTTACTTACTATTAACTACAGATTATACAGACCTCATTTATGATAGTAATACACACATAAGTTTCATATCAAGTAATCTGTCCACATTATGGCTTGTCATCCATTAACTATTTCTACTTAGCTGATGATGTATCTAAAAATAGTGAGTAAATAAAGATTGCTATTATTACAAAAATGTCAGTTGGGGGCAAAAGTTGTTGGTTAACATACAACTTTGTTTCATAACAATTTGGTGGTGAGCACTTGTGGAGCCATATATGTGTAGATGCATTTCACAAAACAATACTACAGTGAACATCACATTATCCCAGCAGCATTGGGTTAAAAACAAAATTGTCATCTTGCTACTGATCCATTGATATAAAACAGATGTGCCTGCATGCACCAACACACTTTCAGTGCAGTAAGGGTTAATAATATGGCAAAACTGCAGATCATTCAAAGATTTGGAAAAATCACTATACCACCTAGCTGAGAATATTTCGATAAAAGTGTCTTGTTCACCAATTAATCATTGAAATTGCAATTTTTGTTTGCCAAAAAAATATAATTTTCTGATAGAGTTGTCTTGTTTGTTCACTTAACCACATGATAAGTTATGAGGGATTTTCCAATTACTTTTTCTTATTTTCCTCATTGTAGGCTACTCTTTTCCACCAGTTATGACATCTCT
Source organism: Penaeus vannamei (assembly GCF_042767895.1). NCBI lineage: Eukaryota > Metazoa > Arthropoda > Malacostraca > Decapoda > Penaeidae > Penaeus > Penaeus vannamei. The sequence continues at coordinate 3,831,584 of NC_091574.1, forward strand.
GCTGTAGAGGCCTATCAGTAAACCTGAAGTAAAACAAATTAATTCACAGAAAATGTGCTATCCAGAGAGTTTTATCTTCCTGTCCTTATGAATGAAATGTAGAATTTTGTAATTTTAATAATTGGTCTACATGTCTTCACATTTTATACAAGGAAATATGCTAGTGTTCCTCCTACTTGTGTATCTGGTTAGGCAGTGTATGTATTTTAACTAACAGCAGTGGGATATGTCAAACTATAATAATACAGCTTCAAAAAATAATTTTAGATGATAATTTGTTTCATCAATAATGACTTAGCATTGTGATTGTCATGATGGAAATATACCTCTATTCAAATAGACTTGCTAGGCTCCATTTCAGTTATAGAGTTGTATCTATCTGATTTGTCAACCAGCTACAGCTAAAATTCTTGTCGTCAGATGTTGAGTGGCTGGAAGGACCAATCACTCTCCGCAGTGATCACTTATTATTTAAATTTTGGAAGAAAATGCATCTTAGACCAGTTTGAAGTTCACTCCTGTAGGATTTCTGGTTAGCTGATGTACATATCTCAGAACTTATATCCATTTTTCTACAAATCTGACCCTGCCCATCATTCCAGAAGATAGGTAGCTTATTACCAGCGAAGTAAAATTTATACTCATTTGTGTTCTTTCCATGATATGGAATTCCAGTCATTATGGTGTAAGTTATTTTCATAGAAATTTTGATTTTTGTTTTTTTTATAAAGCAAAAGTATAGAACATTTTAAATAATAGTACACAGTCTTTGCATTAGTGCAAAGATTGTTAATAATTTGGTAAAAGAATTTTGTGAATTTAATACTTTTCAGATTCTGCAATAGCTACATACAGTCCCATCATCCTCTGTTTATATTAACTTTGTACATAATACAAATGTCAATAAAATCGTTTATTCTGGCTATAAATTGTTTAATTAAGCATGTTGCTTCCAGATATTTCCTTCCAATCCCATGCCCATTTTGGAGAGGTATAGGATATGGGGTCTGAGGCCCAACCTTGGGCCTAAGGGCCGTACCATAAAAGTTTCGGGAAAGAGCAGGCAATCACCTGCCCTTTCCGGGCGTACCACGAAACAACACTTTTGTCAGGCGATCCTTCGCCCGTGTTTCCGCTAGATAGAAAATTGCTAACTTTGAACGGCGTGGGAAATTTGAATTTGTTTACATTGACACACATCACCATAAGCAGAAATAAAGAAAGCCTGGCTACAAGATACTGAAGGAACCTACTATCTAAAGGCAAAAAATCGCAAATTAAAATATCTTGTGCAGCTGAACAATATGACAGACATAAAATGGATTTGGAAATAAATAAATTAAAGTAAACTGAAACAGAAAAGCTCCCGACTGTTTTTTTTATGCATTGTGATATAATGTCTCAGTCTAGCTACACTAGGTGTTAGTTACAGTTCCAGTGTTTGGATGAATATTTGAAATCTTATTTGATATAAAACATAATTAATATGACATATTTACCTTCAAGTTCTATATAGGATTACAACATATTATCACATCTTTGAAATGGCTATAGTAGGGTCATCCATATTCTTTAGACATATTTCAGTAAGGTGGAAATATCATTGCAATAAGCAGAATTTTGTTAGTGTGAGAAAGGAAACAGTATTATTTTTTCATTGTCTATTGCTCTCAAGTTCATGTGACACGTCAAAATGGTCAGCAATTGTCAGCTGCCACTTATCAAGAGCTGCACATAGGGTGGTACTAGTGATCCTGAAGAGAAACGCTACATATTGTTATTCACAAGCAAAGCTGTATGAAGTAGTTATGAACTTTTGTATCAAAATAATACCAATCATATTATTGTCCAAAAAGATGAGCCAATGACAAAGTGAGATAGAGATACATATGTGTAAATCACCCAGCACATACAAATATATGTGTGTGTGTGTGTGTGTGTGTGTGTGTGTGTGTGTGTGTGTGTGTGTGTGTGTGTGTGTGTGTGTGTGTGTGTGTGTGTGTGTGTGTGTGTGTGTGTGTGTGTGTGTGTGTGTGTGTGTGTGTGTATGTATTATGCATGTATGTATGTAAGTGTGTGTGTGTGTGGGTGGGGTGTATGTAAATATATCTATGTGTGTATATATATATATTTATTCATTTATTTATATGCATGTATTTATATGTACATATGTGTAGACATTTATCCAGTCAGGGATGCATGTTCTTGGTGTGTTGTGTTCGCTGCATCACGAAGACCTTCAAGAGCTTCCAGACAGGCCAATTCATCAGCATCTGCTGCCATTTCGGAAACAAAGTATATCTTTAAATCTTTTGTAATTTTATAAATTCACAAAGCTAGTGTAATCATTTCCAAATTACTGGAATCCGACATTAAAATTACAGATAGCCTAGATTACCTGGAAAGGGAATGAAATGCATTTTTGCAAAATTACTGGGTATGCATTATAGATATACTAATTAGGACGATAAATTTCGTTCAAATCAAGTAAATAACAAATCTTTGTGAATTCGATTGATCCCTTAAAACCATCATCGACAGTCATGTGTTGTCAAATGATTGCAAATCTTAAATACATGAGTTGCGAGACAGAGCTTTCCAATCTCTCTGGTGATATATAATGAAATTTATAATTAGTCTAAGCACTGTGATGCCTAACAGACATTGAGAAGTTTGTTGGCCTTTGCTGGAAGCACGGAGGCCTGGAGTCGCTTATGCGAGTTTGGTGGCACAGGTCTTATTTTAACTAAGGAACAGAGTTATTCATTCTAAATGGGGAAAACATGTTTCGTCACTTTCAAAAATCTTTCCTGATATGGAAACTATAGCTGTCAACATTTATTTGACCTAATGTATGTTTATTTTGGCGAGCAGAGACGTTCTTGACACCTCACCCGTCCAGAAATCAGCAATGCATGGGTAAATAGTTCGAAATATGGAGTACTTATAAGATCATTTATGACCTTCTGATTATTTGCGGTCCAAAAAATACATATGTTGATTTTTTGGGTTTTCAAGTTAATTATAATGCATTTAGATTAGTTTTATTGAGAGATACTTACGAAAGTGGCGATGAAAGAGAGGGGTATATCTGGCTTTCATAGTCGGGCGATGTTCCAATATTTTTTCTACTGCGAATGCCTGGCGAAGCTGAAAATGGTGTTTTGTGGTATGAAAATTTGACCCTTTTAACGGCTGGCAACGCCAGGCAAAGGGAAAGCAGGGTCTTATGGTACCGATTACGTGATCGCCTGGCGAAGAGTCGGGCATTGCCTGACTCTTGTTTTTTATAGTATGGCCCTAAGCCTTTGACTCGTCCAGTTGTGCATGATTTTTATATTTCTCCCCTTTCCTTTTCCTTCTTTTCTCTAACCCTTTGTTTTCACTTCCTAAGGTGTAAAAGCCATGCTGAAGGGATAAAAGGCTGGCTTTATGTCAGTTCTGAACAGCCTCAGGAAGTCAAAAGGCATAGTATTCCTTAATCTTCTAGCCATTACCCCTCAGAGGAACCTTCAGGGGTAGACTGTTTCACCATAAATGATTTTATATCCTTATTACGGGCATTAATTCCCCCTATATCCCCTTACTCTGACAATGCCTTCGTCTTCCAGAAATGTCTCCAAAAACAAGTAGGTAGTTTTCTTCCACAGCCATTCACATCCCTCACACCGGTAATAGTTACATCTGAACCTCAAACTCATGCATTATCTACTCTGACTCCACCCCTCTTCCTTCTTCCCAAGATGTCTCAGTATCCCCCCAGTTATTTTATCCCCCTACCCCTTACAATCCTACAACTACTAACTCTCTCTAAATCAAATTCTTTTGCCACTCTAAATCCAGATACTCCAGTCTCTACCACTTTCTTGGTGCCTACCCCTCCTTCTCACTTTACTTGTTGCATCAAAATATCTAAACATTCCATCCTAACTTCTACCAAATTTTCTCCTGCCTCCTCTACTGTAGGATACCATGGTTTTAATAAAGGTAAAACTGCACCTCAGCTATAAAGTTACTGGTTAATAGTATCAACAAATGTAGGATTTAAAATCACCCAGAAGCCAAACAACAGGATCTTTATTGTATATAATGAATACAGTTCCTAAACAATATGTAATCAGTGTACACTCTGTTGAATATCTGTTGCATGGTTTAATACAGATACAGATGTCATACTGTTTAAGCAATGAAAACCCCATATCTCTTATATTCACATGCCTCTGAATCATCTGTTTGAAAAAGATAAGACACAATATGAGACTGATTTAAATTTAGTTTGAGAAAGAGATATATGAAAATAACATCAAAGATAGGAATAAAGATTTCAGTTTAAACAAAGATATTGTCATGAACATACTGTCTAATTAATTGCAGAAAGAATGGAACAGTTCCAGTGTTTATATCACAAAGTCGTTTTCACTTTAGTTTACTTTTAAGTATGGAAATAGAAGTATGGCTAATCATTTAACTAATATAAGATATCATTGAAGTTCAGAGGCATATCACTTATGAAAGAAATACATATCCTACATCCAAAAGTTTCTTGATAAAAGGAATGTACAACCATAAAAATAACATTAATATTCTTTCCTATATACTTTCATTATATAAATAAATATAGTTACCTAACCAAGTATTGCAGTTTTCATGACTCGTTATGAGATTTACATGACTAACTTCCCTATAATAACTGCACCCCAAAAACATCACAAGTAACAATAGTAATAAACTACATTATGGGTGTTCTATTAAATTTTTTACACTGTATATATACAAGAAGAGCTTGTACCATATTGTACTTGACAATCACAAGACATCATAGTCTCAGACCAAGATTAATCCTACTTTATAAATGATAATAATAATAAATAAAAAAAAATTAAGCAGGTACTTTCCCATGTGATTTTTGTCATATGTATTACAAAAGAGAAAAAAAAAATAAAAAAAAAGAAAGAAAGGAAAAAAATAAAAAAAAAAAATAAAAAAAAAACAAGATGGAAAAGAAAATGCACGATTCATCAAATTTCTACACTAATATCTAAAAAATAAGGTATTTAACATGGGTCAACAAATCCTCACTCCTCATTTCTGTTAATAAATTACAAATTCTCTGCATGTTAATCCTCATGTCAAGAGTTCTAATTTCTGAAAAATAAGCTCATTTTGCTTAACAGTCCTACTGGTAAGCACTTCTAAAATATTGAAAATGTATTCGTGAACTTCAGAACATACAAAACAGTCCAAGCCATGCGTGAGACAAACACACATCTCATCAAGTTGTGCCATCACGTGTCGTCATGATTGGGAGGCGGTCTGACGTCACTGTTTCGTTTGATACACTCAACCAGCCAGTCGATCCCTTCATCCACTCCAGCTCTGGAAGATTTGCAAAAGGTATGGTTTGATATTTAAAGGACATACATCATATGCATTATTATGAATTACAGTGCTGTGGCTGTCTACAGATATCTTGAAGAAAGAAAGATATACAAAGAATGAGTTTTCTATCTTGCTGCTCCCCTGTTGGAATTAGCTCCGATATCATGATAAATCAGAAATGCCTACCTTTACTGAGAAGTTACCATATCACTGCAAATACATGTACAATTTCAATAACTTTTAATTTGGAGAAAAAATACATTCTGCATGACTTTCATTCACTCCATGGGCTCTAGCACACAAGGTAAGATGAAATAGGGTCATAGTTCTTCTATTAAATCGGTGTATTGTAACCAAAATAAAAAAGTGACATGTATCACAATGGTCTTTGATGGCAAATATGGTTCCAATCTTACAATCTGTTTGTTCATTACTGTCCTGAATCCACCATTTTTTGTGCCAGTCACTGGAATGAGCTATGATCATTGTACTCTATAGCTCTTACATTCTTAATCCATAATCATTAAGGACATAACAAAGTTTAGTAAATGAATCATTGATTCAGTATAAGTTAATTGTAGTATTAATGTTTGAAAAATTAATGTGCTAGACATCAAAGGTCATGTAGCACTATGGTAAAGTATTGCGTCGGAAAGGGCAAACGAGAGTTAAAGATTACAATAAAATGTGTCAAATGTCAAAGGTTTAAGAACGTTATAGGATAGTAGGGTAGTGAAAAGGGGGAATAGGGGAGCAAATGAATTAGATCAGAAATTAGTATAAAGGGGAGGGTAGGGCAATTTAGTGAATTATAGTGTATCTGTCACTGGGGAAGGTATAGGAAAAATGTTCAAGGAAGAATAGAGATAGCTGTTGAAGAGTAAGAGAAGAATCTGGGAAGAGGGGAGGATGTTAGATATCAAATTAGAGGGTGTTGTAGGAGAGTATGGTAATGAAAAGAGAAAGGAGGGAAGTAAATGAAGTAGTGATTAATAGGTGGGAAAGTATAAGAAAGTAGAGCAATTAAATTAATTGCAATGTATCTGTGACTGCGGAAGGAATAGGGATAATAGGTGACAGAGGTAGATAAGGTTGTCTTAGTAGTAGGGGATTAGGTATCTGAGGATTGAGATAAAGGATCAAAAGTAGGTGAAGGAGTAGTGTCTGGGGGTTCAATAGGGACGGTGGGGTCTGGGAAAGTGTATTGTGATAAAAGAGATTTATGTGTTTATCCAGGAGGGAGTGATAGGGATAGTAGGGAAGGATGTTTTTTTTTTTTTTTTTTTTTTTTTTGGGGGGGGGGGGGGGGTTGGGTGGTGTGATTGGTTGAGAGGATGAGTTATTTTGGGTAGGGGTTGGGGGAATATAAGGGGGTAGAGAAACTGAGTGAATTACAGTGTATCTGTGACTGGGGAAGGAGTAGGGACACTGATTAAGGAAAACAGAGGTGGCTGTTGGAGAAGTAGGAGGGGTTGAGAAAGGGAGACTGGGGAAGGTGGTGAAGCATCAGGAAAAATGTCTGGAGAGGAGGGGTCTGGAGAAAAGCACTGTCGTGATAAAGGGGATTTGTGAGAGTATTCAAGTGGAAGTGATAGAGAGGGTGGGGTATGTTGAGATTGAAGGGAACTTGGGAAGGAGGAGAATGGCTATCTGCAAATACTTTAAATGTAGCAGGAGTAGAAACAGAGGGATTGGGGGATGGATGAGGGAGCAGAGTGTTCCCTTGGGTCATCTTTAGGAAGTTTTGGATGTCTTCAAGGGTTTCTGGAGGGGAATTTGGTGTAGAGGACTGAGAAACAAAGGTTCTCTTATAAGGAGGAGAAGAGGAGATGGATATCTGAGGAACAGATGAAGAGCAAGGTGTAGGAGAGAATGTAGTCGGAAAATGTGGAGTGGAACGTTTAGGTTGTCTGGTCCGACAACTAAAGTGAAGAGGAGGGGTAGGTATCCGGGAAGTGGTAAAGATTGGAGTATCTGGAATAAGGATGGAAAACGGATTTGACTGGTGGATAGGGTGAGTAGACATAGGATGTAGGTTTTGGGCATAGGGAAAAGATACCTGGGGAGATGCAGAAATATCTTGTGTAGATGGTGGGGGAGCAGAGCGTAGGACTGTTTTGGAATAAGTTGAGAGAGAAAAACCTCGTTGCCGTGCTTCCTGTCTGGCCTCACTTAGAGTGAGGCCCAGTTTAAATCTGAAGACTGCCACCTCGCATTTAAACTTATAGGCAGGGCAGCTCCTATGAAACACACTATGGGAGTCTCCACAATTGGCACATGTACGTGACTGACCAGGGCAATTTGAACGGTCATGACCAGGTTGGGCACATAGAGGGCAGCAGGCCATGGAGCAACAATATTTGGCTGGGTGGCCAAAACGCCAAAATTTTTGACATTGACGAGGAAGGGGTTGATATTGTCGGACATGACAAGACAATCCACCAATATGAACCTCATGGGGGAGATCTTGTCTATGGAAGCTAATCTTGGCAATATTGATTTGAGATTTATGTTGGCCTCTAGGAGGAAGAGTGTAACACTCAACTGCCACTGCATCATATTCATCAAGGCAGGAAAGTAAGTCATTTTCACAGTCTGACCAGTCTTTGTTATACATGGGACAAGCAATTGGGGGAAAAGAAACAGTTCCAGTACAAGCATTAAGAGTTGGGTGAGGTTCGGCAGGAATGGGTTTGCCAATAAGGTCAGTTAGGGTAGATAGTGCATGAGCTTGGGCTTCAGATGTAACCATGACAAGGCATGAACGATCAGAGCAACTGCGAAAGGTAACCTTCCCTACTTGTTTCTGGAGGCACTGCTGAAAGAGAAGGGTATTCTCAGAATAGGGGGCATCGATCCCACTTGGCTGGGCCAAATAGAGTACCCAGAAGGGCTACGATGAAGGGCGAGATGAAGATGGGGTGGTGTGAAGTGGATTAGTTCTGAAGGGGGGAGGACAATAAGGATGAAGAATAGTAATAAGGGAAGAGGGGGTTGACATTGAAGATGGTTGTGTAGTAGGGGATGAAGAGGAGAATATTGGGGATGAGGAAAAGGTATTTTCTAGGGGTTGAGTAATAACCTGGGTGGGTGTTTCATAATGGTTAGAGTCGTTCGTAAGCGTCGAAGAGGGGGTATTAGCATCAGTGATCACAGCCATGGTCAAAGGAGGTGCAGGGGTTGGAAAACTATCAAAATCAAATTCAGATAGGCTATTTTATGAAGGGGCAAGCCTTAATACCTCTATTAAGGATAAGGAATCTTCATTACTGGCCATGGTATGCCTGAATAAACTGGGGAAAAGAAATGGTCTACCCCTTAGGGTCCCCATAAGGGGTAAGGGCTAGGTAATTAACCAAGGGAATACTGTGCCCATGGCTCCCGGAGGCTGCTTGTGACTGACACAAAGCCAGCCTTTCATCCTTTCAGCACGGCTCTCACACCTTAGGAGTGGGATAGAAGAAGGGAATAAAGAAGTTACGGAAGAGGAAAGAAGAGAAGTAAGGACCAAGCAAAATTAGTTGAGGCAAGGGCTGAGGCCCAAGGTAGGGGTAATCCTCTACATTGGGTCTCAGTCCCCATCTCCTAAGACCTCCCACAACGACGACGAGCTAGGTTTTGGGAGGGAATTCAAATGGAAATGATTAATGATTAAGATCCATTAATAAGACCCAAATGATGAAAAAACTCTTGTCCTCTCGTAAACCCATAACAGTATCTATTCAACCTTAAAACAAGAGAGTTTTCTTCAAAGTAATAACAGATATAACTATTAATTACATACAGTTATAATGTTTAGGAGTATATATTTTTTATCATCTTTCCCTATTCCTTCCAATCTTAACCCTGTGCATATGCTTTCTTCTCAACTTATCATATAATTGAAATGTTCTGTGACTCACTAAAGCTCAATGAGTCTTTCTAATCCCCTAGATATATGCAATGAGGAGGATGTTCAGGATGCACCTGGTAAAGAAACTGCTTCATAACTAGTCATTCAATACATTTGATCAATATACCAGAAATAGCAAGAACACCAAATATAGTATAGTCCCCTCCACTTCTATATTAATTACTGTGTGGCCAGTGTATAAACCACACGTTTGGACTATTGTATATAAAACAAATGCCAAAAAAATCATTGAATGGTTTCAAGAGTCAAACTAGCAGTCACAATTGGCAATGTTGAGAGGTGAAGAGATCATACCTCTTTGCACATAACCAAAGGTCATCTTTAAACAACTAAGATTTCATAGCCCCATTTTCCCCAAGCCACTCACCCTGTTAAGGCAGACACGGGCATTACCATACAGTCTCTGCGACCAATAAGGTCAGCAGACTGATTGAAGATTGGCTTTACTTCTCGTACTCCCATGCACTCCGGAATGTCTTGTTTGTTGGCCAGGACGAGCAGGGGGACACCTGTCATGTTTTCACTCGAGATCATCTTATCTAGAATGAAAAATAAATTTAATAAGTCTTTCAGCTGGGAGGCTTTACCCTGAAAATTCCTTAAAACTAACTAATAACTTGCTTCATACTACTTTTTTCCTTATGGTTTCTTCTCCCATCCTTCTAACTTATAAGAACTGAAAAATATAATAAAGGCTTAATCCTGGGGGCGGTCTTAAATACATATATACTAGATCTTTCAGTTTTCAAGGTGAAGTTTCACAATTTTCAAGTCTTACAAAAATTATAATAATATAATCTAAATGACCAAGATGTCCGTAACACTGACTTTCTAATAACCTCAAGAAATAATAATAGATTTAGTTCTCAGCGGGAAGTGGTAATGCTGAAAGTCATTATACCCTAAATGCCACAACTTCTACCAAACCATATTATGTGGATAGTCTATCATTATCATCATTATTCCTACCTTTACTTTTCTGGTTACTTTGTATGTTTATGCATATGTATTGATATTTGTCATGTAGAGCACATGTCAAATGGTAATATTACAAAAATTATATACACAAATTTTTATTCAAAATATAATCTTAAATGCACTGATACCCTAGTATGTTTATTTGGTAACTTTTCAATGTAAGCTTGATATTGTTTTCAGATAAACTTATATTCTCATTAGGTTCCACATAAAATCACCATTAACACTGTAATCTGTGCCTAATGTAGGTTATCACTGGTATATAATAATTTGGGGGTTTTAATTGCATATCTTTGAATTACCTATATTTCTTTAAGGACTGGAATATTATTGCACAAATCATTTCTCCTATAATGTCCCTTTTAATATGTGAGATATGAAATATATCTTTGGAATTTCAAAATTTGCAACATGACATGACATATGCAAATTAAGAATCAATTACGAAAGCAAGATAAACTTTATCTAAGTGTTTTGATGATGATACATTACACAATGAATAAGTAAATATAACGGATTGATGTTGTGATATACAAACACTAAACAAATATGAAAATTAATCCTAAACCTTTTTTATTTTCATTCCTTTGCCCTTTCAGCTGGAATAGCATGACACAAATGACATGCTGACTGTAATTTTAATTCATTAACTGTGTCTATAAGTACTTAGTCACCAAAGACCCGCTTACCAGTCCTACCTATCTCACCTCACCCCTTGATTTTTGGAAAGACCCTTTTTTAATCACTGTCAATATTTTCAGAACATTATAATGCCAATAACAAAAATAAAGATATTGGTATAACTACCATTGGAAAAAAAGAAAAAAAGAAAGAAAGAAAGAAAAAAAAAGAAAAAAAAAAAAAAAGAAAGAAAGAAAGAAAAAAAAAAAAATCAGGAGTGGGAATATCAGAGGTCACGCTGGGCTACGAAGACTCTTTAGTGGCTGAGCCCTTGTGGAGCCATCTATGGACAACAGAATTCACAAAAACTACGGTGAGCAGTAAATGGACCTGCGTACAAAGGGTTGAAGCGGCCCATTTTCTTTCACTTCCAAATGCAAATATAAGAATAGCCAATACAGCCACACTCGTTTGGAAATCAAGATCTGAGCAGCTTTGACAGTTTAAAACACTAAATCTGGCAATCAATAATGTGCATGAACAATGTTTTCCCAGCTGCGACACCACAATCATTTCATGGTTCACATCTACCAAAGCTAACTTACAGAGAACACCTCTGCTATATTGTACTGTCTCAGATTATTGTTATATTACTCCTAAATTTACCTACTGACAGACTAGCAAATAATACCAGAGATGGTAATACGGTGAAATGTAAAATGACAGTATACATGTTACAAAAGGCATCATAAGTGAAAATTCAAATGATTTCTGGTTCTCAGATTGCTTTACTAGTGAAGTTTAACCCGCACAACTATTTCTATGACCAAAATTTCAAAAGGACTCACCAAACGCTGCTTTGGATTCATCCATTCTCTCTCGATCAGCTGAATCCACCATGTAAATAACAGCATGGCATTCTGCATAATACTGAGATTAAAAAGGGAATATTATTGACTGAATATACGTAGAAAATCCATACCTAATAAATCTCTGATAAAATTATCATTTTCTTTTCATGGTTATTCTCTTCGACATCTTAATATTTTTTACACCTGATGGTTTTAAATACAATTTGGATGACTATTTATGTAATGATATGTAATAATGCTTAAATAGTTCTGTTGTATTCAACTCAAATATTCCAATCATATTGTTGTTTCTTTGGAACAATGAAAACTTTGTTTCATTGGCATAACACAAATGCAGTTATTCTTCTGAATCTCATGTCAATATAAACACTGCAAGACCAGAGAAGAATATACAATGTACACAAAAGAAAGATTCTAATTCGGTAATATGGAACCAATATATGACTCATCTGAATAAAACACATATTCATTCACTGTAACAAATTTGCACATATTACTCCTACATAAAAGCAATTATATACAACAAAGTAAATTCTCATATGACAACTTGCATATCAAGTTAAAAAGCAGTAATAAAAAGAAAATCTCTAATATGCTAATTTCACAAAATATCCACACTTCCTCCAAACTATATTATATAAAATGATAGGCAAAGCTTCACCTACAATGTAATACAAATTGACAAACCTTCTCCCACAATGGCTGCAACTCTTCCTGTCCACCGAGATCCCAGAAACTGAGTTTGATTCCTGCGTATGTTATTCCCCCAACATTTTGGCCAACTGTCGTTGTTATCTTACTTGGATTTAGCCCTTTGTACCCTCTTGTGAATTTTGTTTTTGCTGCCTCCAAGTATGTCTGTAATGCAAAACCATGACTTTATCTACACTGTTATGGGGATACCATGGATTTAAGTGAGATGTGGCAAATATAGGAAAGAATGTAAGGAATATTCACATTCTCAAACAAAGGAATACTTTGTATTTACACCTTTACAGCCTAAGAGATACAGATCCTCTAATACATGTAGCCTAAATTTTTCAAAATTTCTATTACAAATAAATGAGTGAAGTCTTCAAGGGCTTCTGAATGATTAAATATTCTATCACGAATTTAAAAAATCATTAATATCAAGAACAATATTATTCAAAGAAATTATGTTTCTAATTTCTCACACTCACCGTCTTGCCAGCATTATCTAGTCCAAGAATTAGGACGAAGAACTCGTCTTTCTTGAAGAGGTATTTATACAGTCCATAAAAAAGGGTGAACATTCTGTCGCTGGTTCTTGGCCACTACTCACTGCTACCTAAAAAAAGAAAAATAAGAAAAATATAACACGAATCTTGGATAATACTTCAAAAACAGTATTCAAATGTCTAAATTCTATATTTATTATAAAACACAACCAGTAACTCACAGAGATTCTAATTCTATGTACTTTTAAGCATGTACTGTAAATATAAGTGATACATATATCTTAATACCAACCCTCACATCTATACACACAGGAAAGTACCGGGTGCCTGGTATTACAATTA
>NC_091574.1:3852387-3854887 GCF_042767895.1 Penaeus vannamei
TCCATGTCTTATCAGAGTTGTTCTTATACTCGGTAAACTTATTTCTGAAATAATTTCTTTTAGCAGATTGAATCAACATTTTGACATTTTTCTTTTTTACTTTATAAACTACTTGAAAGGCAGCTTCATGTCTGTTACTTTTAAGAGCTTGGTGGGCTTCATTTCTATCGCAAATGGCTCTCTTGATGTCGTCATTTATCCATGGAGCAGGGGGACGTCTGACGATTTGTGTTACGTAGGGAGCCAGCGCCTCGATGCTGCTTTTAATAACTTCCGTGAAAATAATTACTTGTTTGTTTACATTATCTGCCGATGAAATATTTAATAGATTCATTTCTTTAGACAAGATAAACTCGCGGAAAGACTGAGGGTCATAGTGTTTGAAATCGCGAAAAGTTTTTATTACTGGTGGTCACTTTGTTTTCTTTATATTTAGTCATCGTGATAAGTTCATGATCAGCAACATGGCATGGGATGACATCAGAATGGATAATGAGATCTGGTCTATTAGTTATTGTTAAATCTAATAGAGAAGAGGTGTTTTCTATAATTCGAGTAGGTTTATTTGTTCTAATTTATTTTTCTTTATTATCTTTGCTAATTTAGCATTAGATTTTGTTAAATCATCATTTAGGTCACCTAAGATGAAAAGTGGTTTCTTTTTTAAGGACATTATAAACCTTTTCAGTTGATTCAAAAGATTCCGAGGTAGTATGGGGTTGCCTATAGACAGCGCCAATAATGAAGGAAGAGAACATGTTGCTTTTTACGGTAACCCAGACATCTTCTACGGCAGTATTGTTAACTGCTGTAGTAGATATCCTGTTTGACTTCAGGGTATCCGGTACATATATACACACTCCTCCTCCTTGCCCTGCATCACATCTGTAAACTTTAAAATTTGGATTATTGATGAAATTACTGACCATTTCTTGGTGAAGCCATGTTTCACTTATGCATAATATGTCTATTTCTTTCCTTAACAAGTATTTTAATTTCTTCAAAATGTCTTAGGAGAGACTGAGCATTTATATGCTCTAGTTGTATGACATTTTGCGATGTAGTCATTGGTAACGCTGACGGCGTTGCCTGATCAAACATTCTGATCACGCTTGTACTTGCTTTTGTTTAAGAACACACTAATGTTGTCAGGAAAAGCATCAGAGTCTAAAGATAGTTCAGGTTTTATGTTCTTTCCTCTTACTGACACCGTGAAGCTGGTGTAGTAATCATGTGTCATCACTGTCTTATGGGCCTTGACACTTGAGATGTTTTCAAACTTTTCGGATAGATGTTCTTCTATATCCTCTTTGTTTGTGTTTGGGTGACAACTGGTGATATAAAGGTAAACTGTGTCAGGACGATCTGCTCCCTTTAACGGCTGTGGTGTTTGGTGTTCTCTGTCTCTTTTTCTCTGATATCTTGATTTGACCTTGGTGTAACCGTCTTCATCAATATGTTGTGTGGGTTTTACTCATTCTGCTGTTAATGATGACTGGTGGCGCTGCTAGAGGATGGGTTGCAGTGGGTAGGGCAGTAGTCCCTTGCACCTGCTGCTGAGCTGTTTCCTCCCAGTAGCGGTTGGGGTCAAGATGTTCTCTTTGATTGTTACTCCTGTTGTTTTTTTTTCTTCTTAAGCTCCGTTTAGGTGTTACTTGTGTAGAAGCTTCCACCTTGGTCTTCTTTGGCGTGTTAGTTTTGGGTCTCATGGCAGAAGGGCTCTTAGTTGACGGGGAGGCGGGGGTGTCTGTAGGGGCAGGGGTCTGCTGGCTGAGAGTGCCAGGCGAGGGGCATGTGGATGACTCAGCAGAGTTGGAGGCCGGCGAGTCAGCAAGGGCGTGAGGGAGCTGGGAGCTGGCTGGTCGTGGGCAGGGAGAGAGGGGAGGGTATTGGGAGGAGAGGATTGCTGGTCGCGGATATGGGTATGGAGGGTGTGGAAGAGGGGTTTGGGGTGGAGGTAGCGGGTGTTGTGATTGTGGGAAGAGATGTGAAGGGAAAGGTTTCATATGTGGTCTGATCACGGGTGGGGGATGGGAGGTAGGGGGGATCGACTCTTGTGTGACCGATGCGTTCTCTGCTTGTTTTTGCCCTATTAATTTATTGATAGTCGACTGTTGTACGGAGGACATTCCGATCAGCAAGTTGATTTTGTTTTCAATTAGATTTTGGTCTATTAAGGAAGACCCATTACAGGTCTGTGTTCCATGGTCTGTATTTTTTTGGAAGAATTTAACAAAAAGTATAGAATTACCTGATTTCTTAGATGGTGACCAGTCTGTTGGAGGAGTGTCTGTTGTAGTTGTTGCAAACACTATTTTTTGATTATCTACACACTGATCATAGTGTGCACGATAATGTTTGTCATCCGCTTAGTGTTCCTTGTTGTGCCCCTGGGTTTTCTGGAGTCTGATAAACTGATCTCACTGTTCTATTTCAGCTGGTCTGTAATGTTTTTTAATTTGATCATAGATGACCGACTGTGCCCAAGACTTTTTTGTAG
>NC_091574.1:3859887-3864887 GCF_042767895.1 Penaeus vannamei
TTGACCTTTCTTGTTGCTCTAATGGGGTTTTACGACGCAAAATACTAGTCAGAAAAGTTATCGTTCTCCAGTATCACACGGGCTCCCATCCCGGGCGAGACGGGTTTACCTCAACGGGGCCACGCACCCAACATTCACAGTATTTCGCCCATATAATGACGTATACAAGTACAGGGCGGTATAAAAACAAGTACATAAAGTATGTAAGGATATATAGATCATTTCCGTGTACCCTATGATCTTTTGTTTGTGACCGGGGCTCGCGCCCCGGTCGCCACTGATCTATATGTATATACAGTTCAGTGGCGTATACGAGTTACCCCCTCGAACTAGAGATCTAGAGAGAGATCTAGAGATCTAGAGAGAGATCTTAGAGAGAGAGAGATCTAGAGAGAGATCTAGAGATCTAGAGAGAGATCTAGAGATCTAGAGAGAGATCTAGAGATCTAGAGAGAGATCTAGAGATCTAGAGAGAGAGAGAGAGATCTAGAGAGAGAGAGAGAGATCTAGAGAGAGAGAGAGAGAGAGAGAGAAAGCGAGAGAGAGAGAGAGAGAGAGAGAGAGAGAGAGAGAAAGCGAGAGAGAGAGAGAGAGAGAGAGAGAGAGAGAGAGAGAGAGAGAGAGAGAGAGAGAGAGAGAGAGAGAGAGTGAGAGAGAGAGAGAGAGAGAAAGCGCGCGAGAGCGAGAGAGAGAGAGAGAGAGAGAGAGAGAGAGAGAGAGAGAGAGAGAGTGAGAGAGAGAAAGAGAGGGGGAGGGAGGGAGGGAGGGAGGGAGGGAGGGAGGGAGGGAGAGAGAGAGAGAAAGATAGAGATAGAGATAGAGATAGATAGATAGATAGATAGAGAGAGAGAGAGAGAGAGAAATAGAGCGAGAGAGAGAGAGAGAAATAGAGCGAGAGAGAGAAAGAAAAAAAGATAGAGAGCGAGAGAGAGAGAGAGAGAGAGAGAGAGAGAGAGAGAGAGAGAGAGAGAGAGAGAGAGAGTGAGAGAGAGAGAGAGAGAGAGGGAAAGAAAAAGAGATAGATAAAGAGAGAGGTACGCAAGGTAATACTGAGAATAATCATGATTGCAATTGTAGTGAACCACCTGTTCGGTAGTTCACCTTGAGCTGGGGCTGGCTGGAAATCTTTTCTCTTGTATAAATCACAGTTAACGGGATGAACTAAAACACTCGTTGCACTTGCCGGGTTTATTAAAATATCACTTAAAAGACTAAAAATAACACACAAGAAAATAGCTCAATAAAGACACGTAAAAAGGCAGAAGTCCACACGTGCAGCTAGCTCCGAGGGTCAAGGTGAACTGCCGAAATTGGCGGTAAAAAGAGGCACGTGGAAACAGTAAATCACAATACAAAGATATAAACGAAAAGTGGTAAAATAAATACATATAAAACACGATAAAAATGACATAGAAATACGGAAAAAATAAAATACACGATGGGAAAATAGATAGGTAAAAGGCTCCTAGCAAAGGCTTAAAAATAATTAATAAAAGTAATTAAAATGAACAGGTGAACTTCAGAGTTCACTACACAGTGTTTTCATAACTAAAAAGAAATAGTAATAATGATACTACAATTACCACATAAAATAGCAATGACAATAAGGATGATGATAATGATGATAATGGTAATGACAATAGTATTGATCATAATAATAATGATAATGATAATACTCATTATGATGATAAATCAATAATGAAAATAGTGATAATGATAACAGTGAGGGCAATAATAAAGATAACAATAATTATTATAATAACAATGATGATAATAACAGAAAAGTTAATAATAGCAATAAAAGAAATAACAATGATAGTACTGATACTGATAGTAATGATGATATTCATGATAATGATAGTAATAATGGCAATAATAATAATAATAATAATGTCTGGTAATAGTGCTACTATGATAATAGAACTGATGATAATGGTAATAATGGGAATGACAATGGTAGTGAAAATGATGTCAACAATAATAATGATAATGATGATAACAATTATGTTAATGAAAATGAGGATGATAATTATAATGATGATGATAATATTGATATCAATAAAAAATATGATAATAATGATAATAACAACAGCAACAACAACGATAATAATGATGATGATGATCATTTATAATAATAATAATAATAATAATAATAATAATAATAATAATAATAATAATAATAATAATAATAATAATGATAATAATAATAAGAATAATGATAATGCTGAAAATTATCATAATGATAATCATTACAATGATAATAATAATGATGATAATAATAAAGATGATGATAATGATAAAGATGATGACGATGATGATAATGATAATGTTAATAACAATATCAACAATGATAATAATAACAATGATGATAATGGAACTGACCACCCAAAAAAAAAAACGAACACAAATCATACGTAAACAAACAGGCCGGGCGCCGTCTTTGTTATTTTCACCGTGAGACAAAATTCACGACTCGCACTCACGGCACAAGGTGGTCAGTTACCCGCTGGTCGACGAAGGGGAGGGAGTAGCTGTTGATTTTTTGAGAAAAGTGGAAAGGGTCTCTCTGTGAACGACCATGGTAAGTCGTACTATTACCATTGCTGTTAACTATCGGAACTACTATTTCTACAATTTCTAACTTTCATTGACACTCTGAACGACCATGGTAAGTCGTACTATTACCATTGCTATTAACTATCGGTACTGCTATTTCTACCATTTCTAACTTTCATTGACACTCTGAACGACCATGGTAAGTCGTACTATTACCATTGCTATTAACTATCGGTACTGCTATTTCTACAATTTCTAACTTTCATTGACACTGAACGACCATGGTAAGTCGTACTATTACCATTGTTATTAACTATCGGTACTGCTATTTCTACCATTTCTAACTTTCATTGACAGTATTTTTGGTAGCATGACTATTATTATTACTGCTATTTGCTGCTTTAGACTACCTGTCCTACCGTTTATTATTATTATCCTTAATAATGTTGCTGTTATTTTCATTTTCATTATTATCGTTGTTATTATTATTATTATTATCATTTTTGATATTGTTATTAACATCATCATCATCAACATTATTATTATCATTATAATCATCTTCATCATTATTATCTTTATTATTATCATTATAATTATCATTGTAATAATTATCATTATGATAATTTTCATCATTATGATTAATCTTATTGTTGTTATTCTTCTTCTTATTATTATTATTGTTATTATTATTATTATTATTATTATTATTATTATTATTATTATCATCATTATCATCATCATCATCATCATCACTATTATCGTTGTTGTTGTTGCTGTTGTTGTTATTATCATTATCATATTTTTTTATTGATATCATCATTATTATCATTGCTGTTATTGTTATTATCATCATTATGATCATCATCCTCATTTTTATTAATATAATTATCATTATTATCATTATTATTGTTGTCATCATTTTCACTACCATTGTCATTCCCATTATTATCAAAATCATCATTTTCATTTTTATGGTTACGATGATGATTATTACTATCATCACCATCACCATCACTAGCATCATCATTATCATCATCATCATCATCGATATCACGAAAAGAACCGGGGAATTATGATCAATCTCCTTATCTCTTATCTCTACACAGATTCGGAACCTCCTGCCAATGGTGATGGGCGTGGTGTCTGTAGTCCTCGCCGCCCACAGGGGATACGGGCGTGTGGGCGTGGGCGTGGGAATCAGTATTTCTCAGGTTGATGGAGATTATCGCCTCGTGTCCGCCGTCCAGGTTATTTGTTATTGATAATGTTATTGTTCTTGTCAGTATTGTTATTGATATTATTATTATTATTATTATTATTATTATTATTGTTTTTTTTTAGGAATTTATTTGATGGTGATGGTGGTAATGATAATGATGTTCATATCAAGGTTGATGATAATAATAATGTTAATGTTAATGATGATGATTATGATAGTATTAATGATGATGATAATGATAATGATAATAATGATATTTATAATAATAATAATGATAATAATAATAGTAATAATAATAATAGTGATAATTATAATAATGATGATAATGATAATGGGAGTAATGATAATGATTATGATAATGATTATGATAATTAGCAAATATCCTTACGTTATCATAACTATTACTATTGTTTTAATTATCATTATTAGATATTATCATTATTGTTATCATTATTATCATTATCATTTTAATTATTATTTTGATTGATATTGTTATAATCATTGTTATTATCAAAATAATAATGATTATGATAATAATGATAATTATTCTAATTATTATTATTGTTGTTAATATTATTATTGTTATTATTATTATTGTTAATATTGATATTATTATTATTGTTAATATTATTATTGTTATTATTATTATCATATTTTATAATTCCTTTCAACAGAATTTTCATAATTTGTATCATTATTATTACTATTATCATTAACACAATCACCAATGCCACTATTATTAAAATTATTATTATCAACATTATCATCATCATTATCATCATTATTATCATTACCATCATCATTATCATCATTATCATTACCATCATTATTATCATCATTATCATCATCATCATAATTATCATTACTATCGATATTGGCATTGAAATTGCATTCAATAACAGTTAACATTACAGTATATAGCCCACATAGATTTCAAAGAATTTAGAATATAGACAAAAGAAGTTTTCAGTAAAAAGAAGAAACAAAACAATGTTCTTTTTCCATGGATATGACATTGGTTGCAAAAATTGTCTGTTTTAAGCAATACAAAGGGCTAAACCTGTCATTATCATGCTTATCATTACCATTATCACTATCGTTATCATCATCATTATTATTATTATTCATTATTACTATTACTATCAATATCAGGTCTTCAAATAAAGATCAAGAATATAAAGTATAGATAAAAGATTGATAAAACAAATTCAGGTACAGATAAAAA
>NC_091574.1:3884887-3887387 GCF_042767895.1 Penaeus vannamei
AAATGATAATAATAATAATGATAAGGGTAATGCTTATAATGGTAATAACAATAATAATGATAATTATGATGACGATGTTGATAAGGCAAAAAAAAAAAAAAAAAGAAAAAAAAAAGATGGTTCAGGTAACAGACCATTTTTTAAGATTTTCTTAGAATGTATTTTTTTTTCAAACTTTAACAAGTGAAGTCATGAACCACCATACTCTAAATCCTGCCTCCCAGACCTATATACTCTGGAAAAATAAAACTAAATTTAAAATACAAACCTTGCTCATTTTTGGAAGCCTCAGTCAGACGGCTGCCATATTGATATCGAGAAGATGCACGCTCGCCTTATATTTTCATTATCATCTTATCATTATTATTATCATTATTATTATCATTATCGTTATTATCATTATCATTATTATTGTTATCATCACTACTATTACTAGTATCGCCGTCCATCAACTGATAGTAATAGAAGTGATGTAGTACCTAGATTTGCTCAGTGTGCTTTGGTAGTTATAAATCTAACCGCTGTGGCGCTAGTGGTTGTGGCTTTTGGCGGTATTTTTGAAAACCAGAATTGAAGATTTTTGATAGAAGGGGATTTGGCGATATAAAAAAGAAAATTGAATCGGCATTTTATTCGCCAAAAAAAGACAGGTATTCGTTACATGCTCCAAAGTTTTTTTTTCTTTTTTTTTGCATAATAAGGATGATGATAGTGATAAAAATAATAGCAATAATAATAGTAACAAAAATAATGATAATAATAATAATAATGATAATAATAATAATAATGATAATGATAATAGTAATAATAATAATAATAATAATAATAATAATAATAATAATAATAATAATAATAATAATAATAATAATAATAATAATAATAATAATGATAATAATGATAATAATAATGATAATGATAATAATAACAAAATAATAATAATGATAATGATAATAACAATAATAATGATAACAATGATGATGATAATGATAATAGTGTGAAATTAATGATGATAATAATAATAATAGTTTGAGATTAATTATGATAATTACAGTAACAATAGCAATGACAATGAAGACAATGGAAGTGATAAAGATAATGATAATCATTATTATCGTTATCATTGTTATTGCCATTCTCATAATGAGTATGATAATGGTAATGATGATTATGATGATAGTGATGATGATAATTAGAGTAATGATAATAATGATAATAAAATGAATAACACTGATAATGATAATGATGATGATGACAATGATAATAACAATGACAATAATGTGAATAGAAATGGTAATGGTATTGATAGCGATAATAATGATGATAGTAATAGAAATAATAATAATGATAATAACAACAATATTAATGATATTAATGATTATGATAATAATGATAATAACAACAATAATAATGGTAATAGTAATAATGATAACAGCAATGATGATAATGATAATGAAAACAATAATGATGATAATGTCAATAAGGATAATAATAATGATAATGATAACAATGATAACGATAATGATAATAATAATGGTGATGATAATAGTAATAATAATAATAATAATAATGATAATAATAATAATAATGATGATGATGATAATGATAATAATAATAACAATAATATTGATAATAATAATAAAAAGTAATAATGATAATAATGATAATTATGATAATAATAACAGCAATAGTAATAGTAATAATAATAATAATAGTAATAATAATAACAGTAATAATGATAGTAATAATAATAATGATAATAAATATAATAATAATAATAATAATAGTAATAATAATAATAATAATAATAATAATAATAATAATAATAATAATAATAATAATAATAATAATAATAATTATAATAATAATAATGTTAATAATAATAATAGTATAATAATAATAATAATGTGTAATAACAATAATAATATTGATAATGAGAATATAAATAAAAGTAGTAGTAATAATGATAAAAATAATAACAATAATAATAATAATGATAACGATAATTATGATAATAATGACAATAGTAATAACAATAATAATGATAATAATAATAATATTGATAACAATAATGATGAAAATAATGATAATAATAACAATAATGATAATGATGATGATAATAATAATGTATGTGTGTGTGTGTGTTGGGTCGAGAGAGAGAGAGAGAGAGAGAGAGAGAGAGAGAGAGAGAGAGGTAGAGAGAGAGAGAGGTACAGAGAGAGAGAGAGAGAGAGAGAGAGAGAGAGAGACAGACAGACAGAGACAGAGACAGAGACAGAGACAGAGACAGAGACAGAGAGAGAAAGTGACAGAGCGACGGACAGACAGACAGAGCCAACCACCCAGCCAGACCCAGACAGACCGACAAAGAGGAACAGAGAGAGAAATCAAGAAGACAGAGGATGCAGGGTGAGGGAGAGGGCAAGAGGAGGGGGATGAAGGGGAAGAGGAGGGGAAGAGGAGGGGAATGAAGGGGAGGGAGCGCTGGAGTGCCTCGGGTTGT
>NC_091574.1:3907387-3927387 GCF_042767895.1 Penaeus vannamei
TCATTCAAAGCAGAAATAAATCACTGCAGATAGTTCACTTATCTTTTTAATTTGTGTGTAGATTTTGCCGGTTATTATTTTATATAGAGAAAGAAAGAAGGAAAGAAAAAATGTGTGTGTGAGTGTGTGTGTGTGTGTGTGTGTGTGTGTGTGTGTGTATGTTTGTGTATATATAACTTTTTTTGTTATGTAGGATAACAACGACACAATCTTATTCTCGTTTCACTTTGTTTATGTTTTTATTCACGTTTTTCCAATCATTTTTTTCGTGAATTGAACCGGGTTTTGTCCTCTCCTCTCATTTCAAAAGCCGAATGACACCTACATATCCTAAACTTCAATTATGAACGACATAAAGACAAGAAAAGTGATGAAAAATAAATCAATTATGAAAAAAAAACATGAAAAAATCGACACCAACAGAGGCATCCGGACCGGCCGCCATTTTGTTGCTGCAAGAGTCGCTCGTATTGATTCTGGCTCCGTGCCTCCGACTCCGCCCCCAGCCCCCTTAAATATCCCCCCCAGCCCCCTTAAATAACCCTCCCAGCCCCCTTAAATAGCCCCCCAGTCCCCCTTTCCTTCGTTCCCCCTCCCCCCCTCCCCCCTCTTCCGAATCCTCCCCCAGCCCCCTTAAATAGCCTCCCCAGTCCCCCCTTTCCTTCGTCCCCCTCCCCCCCTCCCCCCTCTTTCCGAATCCTCCCCCAGCCCCCCTTTAAATAGCCTCCCCAGTCCCCCTTTCTCTTCGTTCCCCCGCCCCCAGCCCCCTTAAATATCCCCCCCCAGCCTCCCTTAAATAGCCCCCCCCCCAGCCCCCTTAAATAGCCCTCCCAGTCCCCCTTTCCTTCGTTCCCCCTCCCCCCCTCCCCCCCGCTATCCGAATCCGCCCCAAACCCCATTTAATAGCTCCCTCCCCCGTCCCCCTCTTCTTTCGTTCCCCCAGCCCCCCCCCCTCCCCCCACTTCCTTAAATAGCCCCCCAGTCCCCAGTCCCCTTGTTCCCCTGCCCCCCCCTCCCCCTTTTTCCGATTTCTAGCCCCCTCCTCTTTTCCTGTTCCAAGTCCCCCCTCCCTTTTTGCTTTCCTCTCCCTCCATTTCAATTTTATTCTTCTATCTCCATCCCCTCTTCCTAACCTATGATATCTTCGATTTTTCTTTTCATTTTCTTTGTTTTTCTTGTTTCGTTATTTCTTTTTCTCGCTGTCTTTCTCATTAATTTGTTTCTTTACTTCTTGTCATTTACTTTCTCTTTTCCTTGTTTATTTCTTCTTATTAATTTATTTTTCCTTAACTTGTTTTGTGAGTTCTTCTTTTCCTTTTCTTTCTCTTTTCTTTGTTTCATTATTTCTTCTGCTCGTTTTCTTCCAATTTTCCTTGTTTCATTATTTCTTCTTCTCCTTTTCTTTCTCTTCTCTGTTTCATTATTTTTTTTCCTTGCTTCATTATTTCATCTCCGTGCCTTTGTCTTTCCCTTACTTCATTACCTCTTCTTCTCATTTTCTTTCTATTTTCTTTGTTTCATTATTTCACTTTCTTATTTTCCTTTTCATTCCATTCCTTCATTATCTTTTCTTATAATTTTCTTTCACTTTTCCTTGTTCGTCAATATGTTTAGTCTCGATAATTATTTCATGTTACATTTTATTATTACTTTTTTCTTTATTATATATGATATTAAGCGTAGCTTTGCCTTTTCACATAATTTGGTAACCTTTAAGAATTTCCTAAAACATTTTCTTAAGAGTGAGTGTATTGCACGTCTTATCTTAACAAACTTTGAGAAGTGAAAGTTTGTTGAAATTTTTCTGTACATCAAATATATATTTCTCTCTCTCTCTCTCTCTCTCTCTCTCTCTCTCTCTCTCTCTCTCTCTCTCTCTCTCTCTCTCTCTCCCTCTCTCTCTCCCTCTCTCCCTCTCTCCCTCTCTCTCTCTCTCTCTCTCTCTCTCTCCCTCCCTCCCTCCCTCCCTCCCTCCCTCCCTCCCTCCCTCCCTCCCTCCCTCCCTCCCTCCCTCCCCTATCCCTATCCCTCTCCCTCTCTCTCTTACTTTTTTGTCCTTACTTTAACTATT
This sequence comes from Penaeus vannamei, assembly GCF_042767895.1. NCBI lineage: Eukaryota > Metazoa > Arthropoda > Malacostraca > Decapoda > Penaeidae > Penaeus > Penaeus vannamei. Next base: position 3,909,459 of record NC_091574.1, read on the forward strand.
CAAATATTGCTGATATTTCTATGGTGGTTGACAGAAGCTGACACATTTTCTTGTTTTTAGTGGATGCAATTTCACAACAGTATTATCATTATCAAAGTTTATCATTCAGATCATTATCATCATTATCGTCATCACCACAATAATCAATCATCATCTTATTGGCGCCGCTATCATAACTTTCATCAATACCAATGATACCAATGGTACTAATACCACCTAACGTTCCATTCCTTGATGATTCTAACTACATTTTGCTTCTTCAATTTTTTTATCGGTTTTATGACGTATTTTTCTTTTTTTCTTCTTCACAGGCGAAGAGGGAGAGGAGGAATATTATCCATCCGGATCTCCCTACCGCGTGCAGCGCCATGCGGCCAACATACGCGAACGGAAGCGAATGCTCAGGTGAGTACGCGAACGCATGACGTCAGAGATTTGGTATGGGTTACTTTTTCCCATTTTTTCGGTGAATTGAGGAGATGTAACAGGGATAAATGATGTAGGTTTGATAGCGTATTTTCTTTTTTTTCATTTCTTTGCTTTATGAAGGGTGTTCAATATAAGTATATGGGTATGATGTGAAGCACAGAGAAACAAGATATGTGAGTGTTTACTGGTTCTAATATTCCTTTTAGATTTTTGTATGTCTAAGCAATTACCAGTTTTAGCGTTATTATACCCCATGTTATTCCCCGTTTATAATTATCCTCCCTTATCACCCGTGTTTAAATGTGAAAGGCTCGTCCCAGTTCTATTTTGACAAGATTCCTATACTGAGATAATATTTGATAATAACTCAACATCACATGAATTTCATCTGACAAGTAGTTTTGCTGAAAATTCCCGTTAAATTGCATCCCCGACGCTGAGAAAAAATGTGAATCCCAGAAAAAAAACGCGGGAAAACTTGACGTCAAGTATGTGTGTGTTTGTGTGTGTGCATATATACATATATACATGCATACATACAAATGAATGATGTGCAAGGTTATTCAAGAGATGAAACAGAGAAAGGCCTAAGGAGATGGAGTGTTTTTGTGACGTCATCAAGGGTTTTCGCGTTCCCAAAATTCTTTTATTTATTATTATTATTATTTTTTATTTATTTATTTATTTTTTGCGTGGCGGAGATGATTCATGGGCATATGTCTTCAGAAGTATTTTTGATATTAAATTGAATTGTTGATTATACAATATCGAAGATTTGAAGGTTTTTGATTTAGAGAGAATAAATATGTTTCTCGATTCTGGGCATCACATTTCTCATATTCTCTTCATAGTGTGTTTATATTTTCCCCCCTTGTCTCTTTTAATCATTCTCCCTACCGTCTTTATACCTGTATTTAGTTTTTAAACGGAAAATATATTTTATTTTCCTGTACACCCGTATCCCTCCACATCGACCTCCCTTCCATCCCTTGTGGCGCCTCAACCCTGCAACCTTATCCCCTTCTATCCACCCCATCCGCGCCTAAAATCGACCCCTGCTGCTGACGCTTTGCACTCCCTCCTCTCCCCAGCAGTATAAACTCAGCTTTCGACGAGCTGAGGACACACGTGCCGACTTTCCCCTACGAGAAGAGACTCAGCAAGATCGACACTTTGCGCCTCGCCATTGCTTACATCGCGCTGCTGAGGGAGCTGCTGACGTCAGAGCTGGACCCCGTGACGCACATCGAGAAGGGGCTGAGGGGAGAGCTGCCCTCAGACCAGTGCCACGTCTGGAACACGTCAGGTGAGGCTCCCGACGTTGCGTGTGTGTGTGTGAGTGTGTGTGTGTGTGTGTGAGAGAGAGAGAGAGAGAGAGAGAGAGAGAGAGAGAGAGAGAGAGAGAGAGAGAGAGAGAGAGAGAGAGAGAGAGAGAGACAGAGAGAGAGAGAGGGGAGAGAAAGAGAGAGAGAGGAGGGCAGAGACAGACCGATACAGAGAGAGAGAGAAATACAGAGGCAGAGAGAAAGGCAGAGACAGAGACAGTGAGAGGACAGAGACAGAGACAGAGAGAGAGAAATACAGACAGAGAGAGGACAGAGACAGAGACAGAGAAAACGAATACAAACAGAGAGAAAACCAGACAATAAAGAGCACATATCTAACCTCTTCCTCCTCTCCCCCACCACAGACCTGACCGCCCGCCTGTCGTGGATCAACTGGGAGAACCTCGGGGTGAGCCCCACCCGTCGCTCCATCTTCTCCACCGTCGGGCACAACGCAGATAGCCTGGCCAACTGAGGGGGATGGGTGGAGAGAGGGTGAAGTAGAGAGAAAGTAAATGAGGGAGAAAGGACAGAAAGGATAAAGAAGTGGAAAGGCAAAGGGAGAAAGGACAGAAAGGATATAGAAGTGAGGGGATGGATGGAGAGAGGGTGAAGTAGAGAGAAAGGGAAAGATGGAGGAAGGACAGAAAGGATAAAGGAGTGGAAAGGGAAAGAGGGGAAAACGACAGAAAGGATAAAGAAGTGGAAAGGGAAAGAGAGAGAAAGTACAGAAAAGATAAAGTGGAAAGACAAAGAGGGTGAAAGGACAGAAAGGATAAAGAAGTGGAAAAGGAAAAAGGGAGAGAACATAAAGGATAAAGAAGTGAAAAGGGAGAGAGAGAGATGTTAAGATGATGGTGGGAGTGAGAAAAGTGAGAGAAAGAGAGAGTTAAGGAGGGAGGAAGTGAAGAAAGAAGAAAATCGTTCTCACAATTTTTTTTTTTTTTTTTTTTTGATAACGAAATATGAAAATATCAATACATTCAATCAAAATAATGATGAAAATAAAATCCACTAGTCATGAACAGAGATGATTACAAAATATACAAATCAAACAAGAAAATAAATATAAAGTTTAGACCCGAGAACGAAATCAAACACAACGGACTCAAAACCAAATTTTTTTCTTAGACAAAAGCAAAGAAAAAATAAACAATTTTGGTAGAAATTCTTCATCATTTCCGCAAGTACTTTAACTGGTTTCCTCATCTTCAGAAACATGAAAAATGGAAATGTTCTTATTTTCTTAGTCAGTGATGCCAAAGAATAGGTTTAAGGTATTGTAAGTAACGGTATGTATAGTAAACGTTTAAAATTGTGTGTAAAGTATGTGTTTAATTTATGCTTGTATGTGATATGTAGGTTTTAGCGAGAATGAGCATCCTATAGTCAGGTTGGGATAAAATTCCTTATACATATATATATATGATATATATTTATACTTGTTCTCTCTAATAAAAGAGGTAATCTATTGTATGTTTTATTTTTTTATTTCCGCCTAATAACATATTCGATTATGATCTCATGTTCTCATTCTCTCTTTCTTTCTCTATCTCTCTCTCTGAATTTCAAACAAAACAGATTCACTCACGTTTCAAATCATTCTCGTTTCCTCATTATCCACTCTTATTCCTCTCACGCTCTCCTCTCTTTCTCTCTCTCCTCTCACATCCTTCTTTATCGCATTGTTCCCGTTCCTTCCTTCTCCTCGACCTTCGCCAAGTCCCGGATGTGCCTTCTCCTCTCACATCCTTCTTTATCGCATTGTTCCCGTTCCTTCCTTCTCCTCGACCTTCGCCAAGTCCCGGATGTGCTTTCTCCTCTCACATCCTTCTCCTTCTTTATCGCATTGTTCCCGTTCCTTCCCTCTCCTCGACCTTCGCCAAGTCCCGGATGTGCTTTCTTCTCTCACACATCCTTCTTTATCGCTTTGTTCCCGTTCCTTCCTTCTCCTCGACCTTCGCCAAGTCCCGTATGTGCTTTCTCCTCTGCATCCTTCTCCTTCTTTATCGCATTGTTCCCGTTCCTTCCTTCTCCTCGACCTTCGCCAAGTCCCGGATGTGCTTCAGAAGGATGTCCTGGATCCCCCACACCTTCTTGCACGTGGACTCGAGGCCGAGGCGGTCCACGCGGAGGAACTGCTCCTCGAGGTCGCGCAGGAGGTCGCTCGCGCTGCCGGCGTCGAGGGTCAGCCCGAGGAGGCGCTCGTAGATCACCTGGCCGGAAGGAGAGCGGGAGACACATTCACATATATATATGAAAAAAAAAAAAAAAAAAAAAAAAAAAAAAAAAAAAAAATATATATATATATATATATATATATATGTATGTATGTATGTATATATATATATATATATATATATATATATATATATATATATATATATATATGTGTGTGTGTGTGTGTGTGTGTGTGTGTGTGTGTGTGTGTGTGTGTGTGTGTGTGTGTGTGTGTGTGTATGTATATATATGCATGCGTGTGTGTGTGTGTGTGTGTTATATATATACATATATATGTACGCAGTATTATATACAAACACACGATCATGCATCATAAGGAATCGCATTAACGTAATACAAACCTAACCAAAAGACTAACATTTTCACCACAACACCAAACACACGAACCTTCCCAACCCCCCCCTCCCTTCCCCCCTCCCAGCAAGTCCCCTCCGCCATTACCTGGAAGACCATTTCGATTCCCCTGACGAAGGTGGCGTCGAAGCCGTGTAACACCGCTACGCCCGTCTCGATGCAGCAGGAGAGGACGCCGCCCAGGCACTGGCTCGGGCTGAAGTTCCAACGGGCGCCGAGCTCGTGCAGGAGGTCGGGGTGGTCGGCCAGGAAGACGTTGAGGGTGTCCTGTGCAGATGATTTTTCTTTTTAATTTTCATTTTTTATTGTTTCTATCTTAATTTTTATACTTAGTTTTATCTTATTTTCATTTTTTTTTTTGTCTTTTCTTATATTTCTATTTCTATCTATACTTATTATGATTTCATTTTCACTTTCCTTTTTCTCTTTTTTTCTTTTTTTGATATTTCTATTTCTATCTTCATTTTTATAATTTTCCTTGTTCTTCTGTTCATTTTCATTTTTATTTCTATATTCATTTCTTTCTTTATTTATTATCATTTATTTATTTATTTTTGATAGGGTACGTGTGTAAAAGAAAACGGGTCTGGGTAAAAATTTAAGAAAACGCATGATTATTTTCTTTTTAAGGATGGTTTCAAGGTCTTTAAGGTCATTCTAAATAAATATGTCAATGCTAGATAACTAAATATGTGTGTTCTTTTGCTATCTAAATATTGAAATATCCACAGTATAGTTTTAAAAAGTTGATCAAATTATTCTAAAATATCCCTCCCCACCTCAAAAAAAAAAAAAAACACACATGCACGCACACATTTATTTACTCATATATACATGCATACATACATATATACATACATACATACATACACACACACACACACACACACACACACACACACACACACATATATATATATATATATATATATATATATATATATACATATATATATATATATATATATATATATATATATATATATATATATATATATATATATATATATATATATATATATATATATATACATATATCCCAAGCATCGGATTGAAAAGCATGCTTACCTGGTCGTGATAATTTTCGAAGCTGTTTTTGTAGTACAGGATCGTCTGCGTGAAGTTCCCGTGCTTCCCTCTGAAGGCCCGGAGAGCAGCGAGGTCCATCACCATCAAGCCGGCACTCAGTCCCACTGAACCTGCGTAGCGTCGGTGCTGAGATACGAAGGAGAGATACGTGACAGTTTGCTAAGTTTGCCGTCGAGTTTATGAAGAGATACGTGACGGTTTGCTAAGTTTGCCGTCGAGTTTATGAAGAGATACGTGACAGTTTGCTAAGTTTGCCGTCGAGTTTATGAAGAGATACGTGACGGTTTGCTAAGTTTGCCGTCGAGGTTATGAAGAGATACGCGACGGTTTGCTAAGTTTGCCGTCGAGTTTATGAAGAGATACGTGACAATTTGCTAAGTTTGCCGTCGAGTTTATGAAGAGATACGTGACAGTTTGCTAAGTTTGCCGTCGAGTTTATGAAGAGATACGTGACAGTTTACAAAGTTTGCCGTCGAGTTTATGAAGAGATACGCGACGGTTTGCTAAGTTTGCCGTCGAGTTTATGAAGAGATACGTGACAGTTTGCTAAGTTTGCCGTCGAGTTTATGAAGAGATACGTGACAGTTTGCTAAGTTTGCCGTCGTGTTTATGAAGAGATACGTGACAGTTTGCTAAGTTTGCCGTCGAGTTTATGAAGAGATACGTGACGGTTTGCTAAGTTTGCCGTCGAGTTTATGAAGAGATACGTGACAGTTTGCTAAGTTTGCCGTCGAGTTTATGAAGAGATACGTGACGGTTTGCTAAGTTTGCTGTCGAGTTTATGAAGAGATACGTGACGGTTTGCTAAGTTTGCCGTCGAGTTTATGAAGAGATACGTGACGGTTTGCTAAATTTGCCGTCGAGTTTATGAAGAGATACGTGACGGTTTGCTAAGTTTGCTGTCGAGTTTATGAAGAGATACGTGACGGTTTGCTAAGTTTGCTGTCGAGTTTATGAAGAGATACGTGACGGTTTGCTAAGTTTGCTGTCGAGTTTATGAAGAGATACGTGACAGTTTGCTAAGTTTGCCGTCGAGTTTATGAAGAGATACGTGACGGTTTGCTAAGTTTGCTGTCGAGTTTATGAAGAGATACGTGACGGTTTGCTAAATTTGCCGTCGAGTTTATGAAGAGATACGTGACGGTTTGCTAAGTTTGCTGTCGAGTTTATGAAGAGATACGTGACAGTTTGCTAAGTTTGCCGTCGAGTTTATGAAGAGATACGTGACGGTTTGCTAAGTTTGCTGTCGAGTTTATGAAGAGATACGTGACGGTTTGCTAAATTTGCCGTCGAGTTTATGAAGAGAGTTTATGAAGAGATACGTGACAGTTTGCTATGTTTGCCGTCGAGTCTATGAAGAGATACGTGACAGTTTGCTAAGTTTGCCGTCGAGTTTATGAAGAGATACGTGACGGTTTGCTAAGTTTGCCGTCGAGTTTATGAAGAGATACGTGACGGTTTACAAAATTTGCCGAAAGGTTTATGTCAATATTTGCGTCATTATTCGATGTTTTTGTGTATTCAATTTGTGATGATCTGTTTCCGTTTTTTTTTCAATTGATTAGGTGATGCTTTTAGATTTAGATGATAATGACGAATATATATATATATATATAATATATATATTATATATATATATATATATATATATATATATATATATATATATTTTTTTTTTTTTTTTATTTTTTTTTTTTTTTTTTTTTTTTTTTTTTGTAAATGTAAGTTGATATGTTTTGTGATTCTTATTTTGTTTTGTCATTATTATCTACCTATCTCTACTTTTTGTTTGTCTTTTTATCACATATTTTCTTTCGTCTACTTAAAATCTAACGTAACCCTCACCCCCTAAAAAAATAATTAAAAATAAAATGACGAAATAACCTGCCAAACGGAACACCCACTACCTTATGCCTATCGTACAGAGGATCAGGCCCCAACGCCAGTGCTTGGGGCGCCTCCAACTCCTCCAGGACGTCCCACAGCCCTTCTGCAGGAGCGAGGAACAGGATATCGGTGTCCACGTACACGGCCGAGTCCACGAAGGGCAGAGACTCCAGCAGAAACAGCTTGGACCAAGAACACGGCCGCCATCTTTGTAACAGCAGAGGGTCTGACTGCGAAGACGGCGTCCATAACTCCGCCCTCTCGAGGTGGAGGCGGGACCGGTAGCTGCGAGGGAAGGGAGAGGGAGGAGGCGGTAATAAAGGGGGGAGGAGAGGGACGAGGAGGAATGGGGAGGATTGTGATGGTGGTGGGGGTGGTGGTGGTGGGGGTGGTGGTGGTGGTGGAGATCGTGATGGTGGAGATGGTGATGGTGGAGATGGTGATGGTGGAGATGGGGGTGGTGGTGATGGTGGAGATGGTGGTGGTTGTGGCGGTGATGGTGGTGGTGGTGGAGATGGTGATGATCATGGTGAAGATGGTGGTGGTGGTGATGGTGATGATCATGGTGAAGATGGTGATGGTGGTGATGGTAGTGATAATGGTAGGGGTGGTGATGGTGGTGTCGATAATGGTGGTGTTGGTGGTGGTGGTGGAGATTGTGATGGTGGTGATGATGGTAGTGCTGATGGTGGTGGTGATGGTGATGGTGATGGTGGTGGTGATGGGGGTGATTGTGATGGTGGTGGTGTGGTGATGGTGGTGGTGATGGGGGTGATGGTGATGGTGGTGGAGGTGATGGTAATGGTGGTGGTGGCGGTGATGGAGATGGTGGTGGTGGTGGTGGTGGTGATGGTGGTGGTGATGGTGGTCGTGGTGGTGATGATGGTGGTGGTGATGGTAGTGGTGATGGTGATGGTGATGGTGATGGTGGTGGTGGTGATGGTGTTGGTGGTCGTGGTGGTGATGGTAGTGGTGGTGGTGGTGACGGTGGTGGTGATGATGGTGATAGTTGTGGTAGTGGTGCTGATGGTGGTCGTGGTGGTGATGGTGATAGTTGGGGTAGTGGTGGTGGTGGTGGTCGTGGTGGTGATGGTGGTGGTGGTGATGGTAATGGTGATGGTGGTGATGGTGATGGAGATGGTGGTGGTGGTGGTGGTGGTGGTGGTGATGGTGGTGGTGATGGTGGTCGTGGTGGTGATGGTGGTGGAGGTGATGGTAATGGTGATGGTGGTGGTGATGGTGGTGATGGAGATGGTGGTGGTGGTGGTGATGATGGTCGTGGTGGTGATGACGGTGGTGGTGATGGTGGTGGTGATGATGGTGGTGGTGGGGATGGTGGTGGTGATGGTGATGGTGGTGGTGATGGTGGGGATGGTGGCGATGGTGATGGTGGTGATGGTGGTGGTGGTGGGGATGGTGGGGATGGTGGGGATGGTGGCGATGGTGATGGTGGTGATGGTGGTGGTGATGGTAGAGATGGTGGTGGTGGTGATGGTGGTGGTGGTGGTGATGGTGGTGGTGGTGGTGGTGGTGGAGATAGTGGTGGTGATGGAGATGGTGATGGTGGTGGTGGTGATGGTAGTGATAGGGGTAGTGGTGGTGGAGATGGTGGTGGTGGCGATTGAGATGGTGATGGTAATGATAGTGGTGGTGATGGTGGTGTTGATGGTGATGATCATGGTGGAGATGGTGTTGGTGGTAAAAATAATGATGATGATGATAACAGCAACAACAACAACAACAACAGCTGCAGCAATAATGACGATGATGATGATGATGATAATAATAATAATAATAATAATAATAATAATAATAATAACAACAATAATAATAGTAATAATAATGCCATGAATAATCATATTAATAACAATGCCATTAATAATCATAATAATAATAATGAAATCAATAATAAAAGTAACAATAATAATGACTATAATCATCATTAATAATGATGATGGTGTTGGTGGTGGTGACAGAAACAACAAAAAATAATAACAATATGATAACGATAAGGAAGATGAAGATGATAATGATGTAATAACAATAATATAATAATTATATTATTAATAATAATAACAATAACAATAATAATAATAGTAATAATAATAGTAACAATAATAATAATAATAATGAAAAAAACAATAAGATAATACTGATGATGATGATGATGATGATAATGATGATAATAATAATAATAATTATAATAACAATAATGATGATGATAATAATAATGATATTAATGATAATGATGATGATGTTGTTGGTTATAATAATAATAATGATAATAATAATAATAATAATAATAATAATAATAATAATAATGATAATGATAATAATAACAATAATTATAATAATGATATTAACGGAAATTATAATAACAGTGATGATATTTATAATAACAATAACAATAACCATAATGATAATAATAAATAATGATAGTGATCTTTACTATTACTATTAGAATAATTATCATCATAATTTCTATTATCAATATCATTATCATTATTATTATTACTATTATCATTATTACTGTTATCATTATTATTATTACTATTATCATTATAATTATTTTGGCTATAATTACAATCATTGTTACTGTTACAATGATTATTTTTATTACTATTTTCATCCTCATCATTATCACCATTAGCGCAACCATTATTACTATTACTATTGTTATCACTATTATAATTATTATCGGTATAATCATCATTATTGTTATCATTATTACAATTATGATTAGTGTTACAATTATAATCATTATTACTATTTTCATCATCATCATTATCATCATTACCACAATACTTACTATCACTATTACTGTTGTTATTACTATTATAATTATTGTCATCATTATCAATATCATTGCCGTTATAATTATCATTATTATTATCATTATCATTGTTATTATCATTATCATCATTATTATTAGTAGTACTATTAGTAGTGTTCCTAACTACTACTACGACTACTTTAATTAGTACTATTATCATCAAGGTCATTAATATTATTATTATCATCATCATCATTATCATTCTCATTATTATTATTACCATCATTATGGTTATTTTTATTATTGCTATCATTATCATAATCATAACCATTATCGTTTTTTATGATTATTGCTATTGTTATTACCATTGCTGTTGTTATTATTGCTATTTCTTAACATTATTACAATTATCAGTATCATTATTATCAACAGTATTATCATGATCAATGTTATCATCATTATATTTTTATCAATATTATCATTATTATTACTACTATTATTATTATCATTATAATTTTCCTAATTATCATTATTATTGTTATCATTGTTATTATTATTACCATTATTATTATTATCATTATCATTATTATTGTTATTATTATCATTATCATCATTATCATTATAATTATCATTATTATTATTATTTCAAATGATGTCAATATCACCATTATCTCTATCATCATGATATCATTATCATTATTATAATAATTATCAATATTCTCATCAGTATCATAACAAATAAAATGACAACAATAACAACAACAACGACAATGACAATAACAAAAGCAATCATAACAATAAATACGAGAATTAAATAAATAAATTACAACAATAATGAATACAAAAAATATATAAATCATAACAATAAATACGACAATGAAATAAATAAATTATAACAATAATGGATACAAAAAAAATTAAACTGAGTAGAAAACTATACTTTTACACAAACTCACTTGGCTGGCCAGTCTTCGATCTGCTGTAGGACTTGGGTGTACGTGTCTACAGTATCGGTCACAAGAATTATCCTGAAGGCCGTGAAGGTGCTGAAGTAGACCAGTGACTTGAGCATCGCCTTGGTCTGGTTGAGCTGCCTGCCGAAGATGTTCCTCTGGTATTCGTCGGGGCGTTGTTGAGTCCCGCAGACGATGGTCACGAGCGTTCTGAGAGATGCAAGGTTCTCCGGGTGGGTCGCGGTGCTCGTGTTTTCGGGTGGTGGAGGAGCCGCGACTTCGATCTGCTTTCGTTTCTGTGGTTTTGCTTTCAGTCTGCGTCCCTTCTTCTTCTTCTTCGTCGGGAGCGAGTGTCTCTTTCTTCGCTTTGCATGTGTGAAGTCTTCGATGTTTTCGGGAAATTTACTCTTCTTCGTCTCCATTTTCTGTTCCTCACTAACCAGTCCGTTTTCTTCGACTCGCCTTGTGTCGAGGTATAACTTCGGTAGATCCATCGAAAAATTCGACACACGTTCCTGCACTTGTTTGTATTTTCCTCTCCTCGAAAGTTTTTCTCTGTGCATTCGTGTCCTTCGTCCATCAGTGAATTCATACTCGTCTTCTACATCCAAAGAAATACCAGAATTCCCAACAAAGCTGCTAGCTCTCGCAGTATACACGAACATACAGGCCGCACTCCACCACAGAGTCAGCGTCACCAGCACCACGAGTGTCGGGTTCCTCCTCAGCTGTCTCTGAATGCGAATAAACATCGCGAAGAACTATATATAAAGGGAATACGTCCATTCACTACTCACTGTACACGCGAGACGAGACACTGGGGCCAGCCGCTACGGACCCGCCAGTAACAAACAAGGAAAATGATCTTCAAAATAGTGATGGGGGGAAAGGAGACTCGAAAATTATATATTAGGATACGTGTAAATACGAGACATTTCCTATTACTCCGCTGATGACTATGCAGTCATAATATGCAAATTGAATAGAAATCAGACGTCGAAAGTATTTCCTTGAATGAAATATAGTAATAAAATCTTTGGTCATAATTTCCGAAAATGTTCCTTTTTCGTGGCCACCTCCTCGGGCGCTGACAGTTGCCAGATACCAATTAACGGTGTTATTTTTCTTTGTCCTTTAACTACAAGCAGTTCATATTAGATTTAAAAAAAAAGATAACTTCATAATTAAATAAATGAAGTATAGGAAGACTAGATGGAATACTTCATTAAACAACCAATAAAAGGAAATATAAATTGCGAGTGAAACGGAAAAAAGTGACATAGAGAGAGTGTTTTCCTGTTTCCCTCGTTTCACCGCAGGAGAGGTAAAATAAACTAAAATCCCGTTTGGTATATATAACTATTTTTACATATACATATATACACGCACAAATATATATCTATACATATATATGTATATATTTAAATGTATATATATATATATATATATATATATATATATATATTAGTTGATAAATATATATATATACATATCTATCTATCTAAATATATATATATATATATATATATATATATATATATATATGCATATATATATATATATATGCATATATATATATATATATATATATATATATGTATATATATACATATATATATATATATACATACATATATATATATATATATATATATATATATATATATATATATATATATGTATATATATATGTATGTATATATATATAGCTGCAGACATATGTACATATATACACGCACAAATATATATCTATACATATATATGTATATATTTAAATGTATATATATAGATTTATAAATATATATATACATATCTATCTATCTATCTATACATATATATGTATATATTTAAATGTATATATATGAATGTATAAATATATATATACATATCTATCTATCTATCGATCTATCTATATCTATATCTATTTATATATATATATATACATACATATATATATATATATATATATATATATATATATATATATATATATATATATATATATATATATATATATATATATATATATGTATATATATGTGCTTGTTTGTGTGTGTGTGCATATATATACACATATGCATAAATAAATATATATATATATATATATATATATATATATACATATACATACATATATATGTATGTATATATATATATATATATATATATATATATATATATATATATATACATATATGTATGTATATCTATCTATCTATCTATGTATGTGTGTGTGTATTTTTTTATGCACACACACATATGTATATATATATATATATATATATATATATATATATATATATATATATATATATATATATATATATATATATATATATATATATTTAGACATACATATACATATACATGTATATGCATATATGTATAAGTAGGTATGGGTGGGTATATATATGTATATTACGGCGGCCAGAGTCCCGGGGCAAAGGACAGGGCCACAGCCTTTTTAGTTGGGAACCGCGTTTTTAGAATAGGAAACGCCCATTTAAACTTTTATGTTAATATGAGCTGTATGTTAGTCAAACTTACTATCAAGAGCTTGCAATCAAGAATATGTTGCTAGTATCACAAAAATATCGCTAGTTTGGCAGAAGACTGAGGACATTTTTTTTAACCACCTCCTTATATTTAGTCTTGTTAACGTTAACTGTTGTAACGTTGGTTTATTATAAATACATAGTATATATATTTGTATATATACATTAATGTATGTATGTATATATGCATATATATATGCATATCTATATATACATATATAGGTACATATGTATAGTAGTAGGTATGACTATGTGAATATATATATACATATATATATATACATATATATATATACATACATATATATATGTATATGTATATATATGTATACACACACACACACACACACACACACACACACACACATATATATATATATATATATATATATATATATATATATATATATATATATATATATATATATATATATATACATATCAAGGTGTGGAGCCCGCTTAATCATCTGTGATTGTCTACTCTTTACTAGTCCGCCGGGCTAGCCAAGTAGTGCATTTTACTAGCCCGTGGCTGGTTTTACAAGACAATAACCGTCGGGCTAGAGCTAAGGTCGAGCCCTGATATATATATATATATATATATATATATATATATATATATATATATATATACATATCTATATGTGTGTGTGTGTGTGTGTGTGTGTGTGTGTGTGTGTGTGTGTGTGTGTGTGTGTGTGTGTGTGTGTGTGTGTGTGCTTATCATCATCATGACAGTTATTAGCATTGTCATTTTCATTGTTTTCATTTTCATCTTTCAACATTTCCATGGTTGATTATATTTTTCGAAATCATTTTACTTATCATCACCGTTCAAACATACAGACCGCTCTCATGATATATTTTATGAATATATTTCTAATTAGTTGTAGTAGAAGTAACAGTAATCGTGGTAGTAGTTGTTGTTGCTGCAGTAGTAGTGGTAGTAGTGGTAGTAGTAGTAGTAGTAGTAGCGCTAAGAGAAGTTACAGTAGTAGTGATAGCATTTGTATTAATATCAGTAACAGTTGTGGCAGTAGTAGTAGTTGCAATAGTTGTAGTAATAATAGTAGAAGTAGTAATGGTAGTAGCAGTAGTGGCAGTAGCAATATTAATAGCAGTAGCAGCAACAGCAGTAGTAAAACTGGTAATAGTAATAGTAGTATAGTAGTAATAGCATTAATAGTAGTATACTAATGGGAGTAGTAGCAACAGTAGTACTAATAGGAACAGTAGTAACTGTAGTAGAATCAGTAGTAGTAATAGTAGCAATGGTAATAGTAGTAGTTGTAGTAGTGTAGTAAAAGTAGTAGTAATAGTATTATATTACTAAAAGGAGCGGTAGTAATGGCAGTAGCGTAATAATATCAGCAGCAATAGTAATCATAGTAACAGTAGGGGTAATAGCAATAGCAGCAGTAGTAGTTGTAGTAGCAGCTGTAATAGTACTAGTAGTAATGATAGTCGTAATGGCAACAATAGCAACAACAGTAGTAGTAGCAGCAGTAATAGTACCAGCAATAATGATAGTAGTAATAGCAGTAGTAGTAGCAGTAGTAGTAAAAGTTGTAGCAGTAGTAGTAATAGTAGTAGCAGTAGTAGTAATAGTAGTAGCAGTAGTAGTAATAGTAGTAGCAGTAGTAGTAATAGTAGTAGCAGTAGTAGTAATAGTAGTAGCAGTAGTAGTAATAGTAGTAGCAGTAGTAGTAATAGTAGTAGCAGTAGTAGTAATAGTAGTATCAGTAGTAACAGTAGTAGTAATAGTAGTGACAGTAGTAGTAGTAGTAATAGTAGTAGCAGTGGTAGTAATAGTAGTAAAAGTAGTAACAGTACTAGTAATAGTAGTAACAGTAGTAGTAATAGTAGTATCAGTAGTATCAGTAGTAGTAATAGTAGTGTCAGTAGTAACAGTAGTAGTAATAGTAGTAATAGTAGTAGCAATAGTAGCATCAGTGACATTCTTCTTTTCATGCGGTAAACAACAACAGCAAAGCCATACGAGTCCTCGAACCTTCCCCTTGCCTGGCTGTTGAAGGGCTACTGAAGATGTTTATCTGCAGGCGTGTTTTTTGAAGCCTTTGTGGTGAAGTCAACTGCGGTTAAATGGCCGGACAAAACGAACGATTTAGGGGAGAGATAACTCGCGATGAAAGAGGGAGAGAGAGAGTGGGAGAGAGGAGGCCGAAAGGTTGATAAAAAAGAAGAGAAAAGAAGGGGGGGAGAGATCCTGTGGACGATTACGGTGAATCAAAGAAAGTGGGAAATGTAGTTTGTCCGTTTTCTTTCTTTTCTCATGGTTTTCATTTTTTGTGTGCGTGTGTGTGTGTGTGTGTGTGGTATTGTATGTGTGTGCGCGTGTGGCCAGCTCTGTCTTATTCTTCCCACGGTATGCAGATTGTTTTTTTTTATATTTATACCAATGCTAATAATAATAGTACCACCACTATACCTTTCACTACTACTACTACTACACACTACTGCTATAATAACTACTACTGATACTACTACTGCTATATTAACTACTACTGATACTACTACAACTATACTACTACTATTAAACAAATTACTACGGCTCTTATTACTACAGCTACTACTACTACTACAAATAATACTACTGATGATATAATGATTGTAATGATGATAAGGATAATACTATTACTACTACTAATACTGCTACAATAACTACTACTGCTACTACTACAACTATACTACTACGAATGCAATATCTACTACTGCCACTTCTACTACAGCTAATATTACTACTACTACTATTACAAATACTACTACTGATGATATAATGATAGTAATGATAATGAGGATGATAATAATAACAATAATGATAATGATATTAATACTAATAATAACAACAACGATTACGATAACGACGATAATGATGATTATTATCATTATCATTATAACAATAATGATTACAATAATAATGATAACAATGATAATTATAATGATTATGATATTCATACTAATAATGATAACAATGATAACGTTGGTAATGATATCAATAATGATTATACTGGTGATATTAATAACAGAAGTAGCAGCCGACGTAGCAATAGTAATAATGATAACGAAAGAGATAATAATTGCAATAATGATAATAATAACGATAATGATAATAAAGATAAAAACATAAATGATAATAATGATAATGATAATTATAATAGCAATAATAATGATATTGATATTGAAAATGATAATAATCTTAATGATAATGACGATGATAATAATGATATTACTAATACTGATAATAATAGTAATGATAATGACAAAGATAATGATATAAGTAATAGTAATAAAAATGATGATAACAACTACTTTCATAAACTCGAGAATAGCAGCTACAACATCTACAAGTAGTACATCAGCAGTTGCTATCACTACTACTACAATAACAAGCACAATAACAAGAGCTACTACAAGGCAACAACATCAAGAATTACTACTGCAGCGATTACTACAACTACTACTACTACTACAATTGTTGATACCGCTACTACTGCTACTCTGCTATTACCACTGCTACTAATAATACTATTACTACCGCTCCTGCTACTACTAC
This sequence comes from Penaeus vannamei, assembly GCF_042767895.1. NCBI lineage: Eukaryota > Metazoa > Arthropoda > Malacostraca > Decapoda > Penaeidae > Penaeus > Penaeus vannamei. The sequence continues at coordinate 3,926,639 of NC_091574.1, forward strand.
TGCTACTACCGCTACAACTGCTACAACTACTACTACTTCACAACAAGAACGTGGACGAAACATAAAAATAATAATAGTTCACAACATCAAAAGAATCATAAGGTCTAAATTAGCATCGGATATAAGTAACAGTAATATTAATAACAGTTGTATTAGTATCAGGAACAGTAGTAGCAATAGTTGTAGTAATAAGTAGTAGCAGTAGTAGTAGTAATATATATATATATATATATATATATATATATATATATATATATGTATATATATATATGTATATATATATAATATAATAATAGTTGTGTAATAATAGTATATAATAATATGTAATATTATATGTAATATAATAATAATAATAGTATAATAACAGTATATGATAATATATATAATATAATAATAATAATAGTATGATAATAGTATATAATAATATATATGATATAAAAATAGTTGTAGTAATAATAGTAACAGTAGTAATAGTAGTAGTAACAGTAGCAGCAACAGCAGTAGTAAAACCGGTAATATTAATAGTAGTAGTCTAGCAGTAGCAATAACGATAGCAGTGATAATTACGATAATAATATCGAAGAAAAAAAATAATGATAATGACGATAAGAATCACAAGGTTTAAATTAGCATCGGATATAAGGCCTTACACTGCCTCCGAGTGACACTGATTGCCCTTATAAATGGTGTGTTTTGAAAGCCGATTCTCGTGTTTGACTTCGTGTGATGGCAGCGAGAGCACTGGACTC
>NC_091574.1:3962387-3967387 GCF_042767895.1 Penaeus vannamei
AGAGAGAGAAAGAGAAAGAGAGAGAGAGAGAGAGAGAGAGAGAAAGGCAGACAGAGAGAGAGAGACAGATAGATAGATAGATAGACAGATAGATAGATAGATAGACAGATAGATAGAGATAGAGATAGATAGATAGATAGATAGATAGATAGATAGAGAGAGAGAGAGAGAAAGAAAAACGAGAGAAACGGAGAGGCAGATCCCGGTGCTTGCAAACTGACAAGCACAACTGGGCAGGAAAATCGCCGACATTTTCCGCTTTGGAATGTGATCCTGATACTACCACGTGCAATAAATACCCTCCCTTCGTGGTATTTTGTATCATTAATATTATCATTGTTGTTGTTGTCTTATGTTTTGATATCATTATCATTGTTGTTAATGTTATCATTACTATAAACAATATCATTATTACCTTTATTCTTATCGTTATCATTATCCTTATTATCATTACTATTAATGTTTTTATTATCATCACTATCATTACCATTAATAAAAACCCAACCTAAACTAATTCGTAACTGCAAACGGAAGGGTATACGGGCCTGTCCCCACTTTTATCACAAATTAATTTGAAATAATAACCGTGCTTTTCTTCCATTCTTTTCCCGTAAATACATAAATCAAGGTTTGGCGTATCCGTCAGCCGAGCGCGGTAAAATGTCAACACTCCCGGTCAAAAAGAACTTGGCGCCGTATCCCCCTCCCGCCATTGAGAGAAAGCGCGCGCGGGAGAAGTGCCTCTGTTGTATTTATATCCGCGTTGATCCTGGTCATCCTACTATAAATATGTGTTTTCTTTCTTTGTTTGTTACTTATTCTGTTATAAATATGTTTTCTGTCTATTTCTTCTTCTTCTTCTTCTGTTTTTATCATATAATGTAGGAAATATGATACTCGATTCAAATTTGATTAATTCGGTCTTGTGAAATGCTCGCTATTTTTTTCTTCTGGTAATTTGATTTTCACGTTTAATTTGTTTTGTGTTTTTTCTTTTCTATTTTCATCTTCTATTCCTGTCCTTTTGGTTCTTTTCTTTTCTCTTTCAGTCTCTCTTTCTTTCTTTTCTTTATAATTTTTCTTTTTTTCATCTTTTATTCCTCTTCTTGTTGTTCTTTATAATTCTCTTTTCATATCTTTTCATCAGTATTCATCATTTTCCCTCCTTTATCATCATAATTTTCATCTATTCCTCATGTCATTCTTAAATTCTCTTGCATTACTTTCGTTTTCATATTCATTCCTTATTTTCTCTTCTCCATCATCATCATCATCATTTAATTATCGACTCAATAAAAATTCATATATCCAGACAAACATATTCACATAAATAAATGTATATCTATCAGCTTAGACATGTATATCTAGCGGATAAATAGATAGATAGATAGTTAAATACATATACATCAGACAGATAGATCGTTATGCATTTATTTCAGCGCATATATATGAATATAAATGAATATTCATGGGGTCGGGCATCGAGAAATACAAACAAATTGCTGGTCGTATATCACAATGAATTACTAGTCGGCAATTAAAAGTAAGAAAAAAAAAGAACAAAAAAAATCTCTTTCTTTCTCTTTTTTTCTCTCTCTCTCTCTTATTCTTTTTTTTTGTGTACCAGGCAACCCCAAGAAATTCTTCCGTATCCACACTCGCACGCTAGGCGAGGAGGAGAGAGAGAGAGAGAGAGAGAGAGAGTGAGAGTGAGAGTGAGAGTGAGAGTGAGAGTGAGAGTGAGAGTGAGAGTGAGAGTGAGAGTGAGAGTGAGAGTGAGAGAGAGAGAGAGAGAGAGAGAGAGAGAGAGAGAGAGAGAGAGAGAGAGAGAGAGAGAGAGAGAGAGAGAGAGAGAGAGAGAGAGAGAGAGAGAGAGAAAGAGAAAGAGAGAGGGGGATGAAATAATAATAATAACGATGATGATAATGATTATTATAACAAGAATAGTAATGGTAAGGATAATTACATTGATAATGATATTGATTGACAATAATGACAATGTTAATAATGATAATGATGATGATAATAATAATAATAGTACTGATATTGATAATAATGATTATAATAACGAAAATATTAAGTATTTTTATTACAGCTATGGCAATAGTAACAATAATGATAATGATAAAAAAATGATGATGGTGATAATAATCATGAAAATAATAATAATGATAATAATAACAATAATAATGATAATATTAACAGTAATGATAATGATAATGATAATATTAGTAATAATTATAATGAAAACGATGCTAATGTTAATGATGATAATAATTCTAGTAGTAATTATAATGATAATAATACGAAGAATAGTGATAATAATGATGTTGATAACGATGATGATAGTTATTATGCTGACCATAATATTGATAATCATGATAGGATTAATATTAATGATACTACTACTACTACCACTACTACGACTACTAATGATAATAATGATGATACGATGATAATAATTATTGTAATAGAATAATGATAGTGATAACAATTATAATATTGATAATGATAATAATGATGATAATAATAATGATACAATAACAACAAAAATGACGATGGTAAGAATATCAGTAATAATGATAACGATAATAATAAATATGACAGTTATAAACAATAATAATAATAATAACATTGATGATACTACTACTACTACTACTTATATTAATAACGAATAGTGGTAGTAGTAATAAGAATAAGAATGAGGATAAGAATAATGATAATAGTAACAATAGTAATAATAATAATAATAATAATAATTATGATGATGATAATAACAATAATAGTAATAATGATAATAATAATAACAATGATAATAAAAATGATCATCATAATAACAATAATGATAATGATAAGGAGGAGGAGGAGGAAAATAACATTATCATTATCATAATAGTAATAATGATAATGACAATGATAATGATAAAAATAATAATAATAATGATAATGATAATACTAGTAATAATAGTAGTAATGATTATAATGATAATGATAACAATAATGATAACAATAATGATAATGATAACTATGATAATAATAATAATGATAATGATAATGACGATGGTAACAATAAAAACAATAATAATAACAGTAATAATATAATCATAATAGTAATAATACAGTAGTAATGATAATAATAAAGATAATAATGATAAAGGCAATAACAATAATGACAATGACAAAAAAAATGTATGAATGAGAATGAATATCTTCACAAAACAAGTGATGTATTTGACCGGTTCTGAATGTATCCTATAATTATACTTCGAAACCGGTCAAATACATTTCTTGTATTGTGAAGATATTGATTCTCATTCATATTTTTCTACATTTGTCAACATGAATATGGTTCAATGATAATGATGATATAATGATAATAACGATAATAATAATAACAATAATAATTACAGTCATAGCAATGATGATAGTAATGATAATAATAATGATAATAATAATAATAGCAATGATAATGATAGCAATGATGATAATAATGATAACAATAACAATAATGATAATAATAATAATAATGATAATAATGATAATAATAATAATGATAATAATAATAATAATAATAATAGCAATGATAATGATAGTACCTATGATAATGATAATGATAATGATAATAATAACAATAATGATAATAATAATGATGATAATAATAATAATAGTAATAATAAGAATAAGAATAGTGATAATAATGGTTATGATGATAACAATAATGACAAAAGTAATGACTATAACAAAACACAAAACAAGAAACAAAAATGCGCCAACAGTATTTTACAAAAAAAAAATAAAAGAAATATATAGCCTTATACCTCAAACAACAAAAAATACAAAATCGAGCTTCACAACAAAGAAAAAAAAATCTTTAGATCCGTATTTCAAAACATTTGGGGGAAAACTATAAATAGGCTCGTAGCTACCGACCCATAACATATTCGAATATCCAATACAAGAATAAAATAATGGTATTTTGTCTATTATCTAAGTAATCCTTGTGTTTGCGAGCAGGTGAGAAAATAAAAAATATATAAGCTGGCGATATTTTCTTGTTCTTATGCAACAAGGCAAATATAAGTTTATTTACCTTGTTGTTGACACTGGTGTTACTTGCTGCTATCTTATGGTTATTGATATCATTTTCACTTATTATCCTTTTATTAATTATATTTTCTAATGGATGGTTTTAGTTAAAGGTTGTCGAGCATATCAAGAAGGACAAACTGACAGGCAGAGAGAGAGAGAGTGAAGAGGGAGACAGATAGTTAGATAGATAGGTAGGTAGGTAGGTAAAGAGAGAGAGAGAGAGAGAGAGAGAGAGAGAGAGAGAGAGAAAGAGAGGGAGGGAGGGAGGGAGACAGACAGAGAGACAGAGAAAGAGAGAGAGAGAGAGAGAGAGAGAGAGAGAGAGAGGGAGGGAGGGAGGGAGAGAGAGAGAGAGAGAGAGAGAGAGAGAGAGAGAGAGAGAGAGAGAGAGAGAGAGAGAGAGAGAGAGAGAGAGAGAGAGAGAGAGAGAGAGAGAAAGAGACAGAGACAGAGACAGAAACACATACAGATACAGAGACAGAGAGGCAGACAGAGAAACAGAATAACATAAACAGAAGAAAAGAAAGAAAGAAATAGAGAAGGACGATTGGCAGACGAAACCTCCAACGTCCGACCGAGATGGAGGGAGGGAGAGGAAAGGGAGAGAGAGGGGGGGGGGAGGGGGAAGGAGGACGACCCCCTCCCCCACCCCTCCCTCCCCGTGATGGTCTTCTCCCAAAGAACCTGCCTTCAGTCTCATTCGGCCCGCCAGCGCCCGTGCCTGCCGTCTGCCGCCCGTCCGGTCTCCTCGTGTCCCTCTTGTGAACTGCCGCGTGATCCCCGTTCGAGTGTGAAACATATATGATAAAAAAACAAACAAAGATATAATGATTATTCACGGATTGAATTATTTTGCAGTGGAATTGTGCGGATTTTGATTTCTGTGGGATCATTCTTTATCTTTTATCTTG
>NC_091574.1:3972387-3974887 GCF_042767895.1 Penaeus vannamei
TCTGTTATTATTGTCGTTATTATTATTATTATCATTATTATCATTGTTATTATTATTGTTGTTGTTGCCGTTATTGTTGTTGTTGTTATTATTATTATCAATATCATTAATACTATCATTATCATCACCATTATCAATGTTAGTATCATTATTGTTATTATTGTTGTTATTATTATCCTTCTTATTGTTGTTATCATCATTATTATTATCATTGCTATTGTTATCATCATTATCATCATTATTATTATTATCGTTATCATTATTATCATTATAATCTTTTTCTGTTGTTGCTGTTGTTACTATTATCATTATCATTATTATTATTATCAATGTTGTTGTTGTTGTTGTTGTTACTATTATCATCATAATTATTATTGTTGTAAATATTACTGCTGTTATTGTTATTTTTATTATTACTATTATCATTATCATCATCATCATTATCATTATTATTATTATTATTATTATTATTATTATTATTATTATTATTTTCATTATTATTATTAGTAGTATTGCTATTATTACTATTATTGCTGCTGTTGTTGTTACTATGATTATCATTATAATCACAATTATCATTACTATCACTGTTATTATTATTATCATTACCATTATAATTATTACCATTATTGTTATTGTTGTTGTTGTGTTTGTTGTTGATGCTGTTGCTATCATTAGATTCTAATGTTGATGTTATCCTTTGTTTTATGATGATTAACAGTATTGCCATTGTTATTATTATTGTTGAAATGGTATCTTTGTCATTGTCAGTGTCAGTATACATTATGTACATGATATACGTGTATATACGAAATCATAGGTATGATATATATATTTTCAGTCTCTTTAGTTTATAGTCACTGGTGTAACTATTTTCATATGATTAGCTATCATTTCTTATTTGTCTTTTTTTATTGATATTCATTTTATTGTTATGCAGATGTAATTATGATTATTATTTTGTACATTTTGTTTGTTACTATAATTCGTAATCATTTTCATATGATTAATTATCTTTTAGGTTATCTTTGTTTTGCTTTCTCATTTTTCTTCTACTTCTTCTTCTTCTTCTCTCTCTCTCTCTCTCTCTCTCTTCTTTCCATTCCTTCCAACTTATCTTATTTCCATTTCTTTCTCTCCTCCATTCTCCTTCCCTTCCATTTTTCCTCCCTTCATTGATCCATCCATTCCTTCCTTCCCTCCCTCCCTCCTTCCTTCCTTCCTTCCTTCCTTCCTTTTTCCTTTCTCTCCCCTGTTCTCCATCCTCCCTCTCTCCTTCCTTCCCCCCTTCTCGCATTTTCACAGCTGCTCCTCGTTATTCCTGAGGCTTCAAGAAATGCCAGTCTACTTTTAAAAACCTTCGGCGCCAAGAACAATATAAACAAAGTTAAAATACATAGTAGAACCACTAGAAAATATCATTCATCAAAAAATAAAAGAGGATATTATAACTTAAGGATTAAATTAAATGGAAATGAATGCATACGATAATTATATGCTTTTTGTCGTTTTGTTTACGTTTAATTCTAGGCCGCACTAAACAACCCGGAATTAGTGAAGCTCGTTCAAGCGCGGTTGGGAAAAAAACATGTTTACATGAATAGTTCCACTAGAAATATAAGAGGATACATAATATTTAAAAAGGAAAACAAAGCGAATGCAGATGTGATGATAATCATGCATTCTCTCTTCTTCTTTTTTTGAAGCTGTTGCTTTTCGTTTAATCATAGACTACACTACACAACCCGGAATTAGCGAGGCTCGTTCAAGCGCGGTTGAGAGAGAGAGAAAAAAAAAACATATCCGAACGTCGACTACGCTTGTCACGGCCCATGATACAGGTATGATTACTGCTTGTGTTAAAGGCCCTTTTTTGAAAAATGAACATCACAGCAGGTATTTATTATCTCGTCAGCGTAGGCGAGCGGAGGGAGGGATTTATGCATATCTCTCAGGGTCGTGTGGGCGAGTCGCGCAGACGCACACACGCACGAACAGTGAAGCGAGAAGGGAAGAATGTAAGAGAGAAGGTGAGAGGGAGGGAAGGAGGGAGGGACACACACACACACACACACGCACACACACGCACACACACACACACACACACACACACACACACACACACACACACACACACACACACACACACACACACACACACACACACACACACACACACACACACACACACACACACACACACACACACACACACACACACACACACACACACACACACACACACACACACACACACACACACACACACACACACACACACACACACACACACACACACACACACACACACACACACACAGAGCAGACAGAAATACACGTAGACAGACCTACAGATATAACCAAACAGACAGAAATGGAGACAGACATCGGAAAGACAGACAGACAGACAGACCGAGAAAGAGAGAGACAGGAAGAGCAGCAGACAGCGAGCTGGAGAGAGCTAGAGGGAGATAAAATAGGAAGATGGTGGGGGGGGGGG
>NC_091574.1:3992387-3997387 GCF_042767895.1 Penaeus vannamei
AACACACATTTTGACATAGACTGATGTGATATTTACAGGAAGAACACAGAATCAACACACGCAACAAATGATTCGCATCGCCATTAAAACAGTTCTCCTCAGATGTTTGTCTCGCTTCGTTTGCCTCACCTCTTCCTCCATTCTTAATTTATCCTCGCCGAGAGAATATGATCGCGGAATTAGCCAGGCGTGACAGTTTATGCCAACGAGAAGTCACGTGTCGACGCAGTGTCACGGATGATGATCTCTCGCAAGCTATTGTTCGTGTTCATATTTTGTGCTTCTGTTTAATCCTGTTATCGTGGATAAACTAACGAAGGGGAAGAACAAGAAAACACACAAATATGATGAAGGTTCTTTGGGTATATTGTTTCCACAGCGATGAGGTCTTCGGCATATTCGCGTATTTTCTTTCTTTTTCTTTCTTCGTTGTTTATTTTCACATTTTCTTCTAATACTGTTACCTTTATATACATGTTCACTTCTATTTTTAATCTACATTTTTATTTACTTTCATATGTGACTTATCTGTGTTGTCGATTCCGTCTATGTCTATCCACTTTGAACAAAATTATAACTGAGTTCCGACATCATTAACTAAATCGTTGAAGACCGTTTTATTTTATAATTTCCAAGTACAAAAAAAAAAAAAAAAATGTATCATGAAAAACCTGAAAAGAAGCACAAATATAATCGATAAACAGAACTGTCTTGATATAAACAAAATATGCAAAATTAGACGCAAATACAGTATTTTTTTTCTTGATATATGCACATCAAAGTCAACAAAATGTGTCGTTTGTTTCGTTCTCGCCGAGTCTTCACGCTGGAAGAGATTCAAGACTGTAAAAAAAATAATCTCTTGTTTGTGATTTTGTTTTTTTCTATTCCATTCCTTGTTCATTCTTCTTCCCTTTTCTCTTCCCATTTATCTATCTATTTAAGGTGTTTATGGATGAATGTGTGTGTGTGTGCGTTTGTGTGTGTGTGTGTGTATGTGTGCGTTTGTTTGTGTGTGTATGTGTGTGTGTGTGTATGTGTGTGCGTGCCTGTGTGTGAGTGTGTGTACGTGAGTGAGTGAGTGAGTGCGTGCGTGTGTGTGTGTATGTGTGTGTGTGTGTGTGTGTGTGTGTACGCGCGTATGTGTGAGTGTGTGTGCGTGAGTGTGTGTGTACGTGCGCATGTGTGTGTGCGCGTTCCTACGTGTGCGTGTGCCTTTCCACGGTTATTTAAATGCATTCACGTACATAAACCTCCATTTCCACCCACAGGAATAAACCGATAAACCTTCCAACCCTTTTCCTCCTCCGCAGATCCAACCCGCACCTGACATGGCGAAGAAAAAAGCGCGCATGATCATCCTCTCCCTCTTCCTCCTCCTCCTCCTCCTCCTCCCCCTCGCCCTCCTACCCTCCTCCCCCCCTCGCCGCAGCTCCAGGGACGCCCACAGACCCTCATCCTCGAACGACGTGTATCCGCCGTCCTCCTTCAACCTCGCCCTCCAACCCTCCTCCCCCCCCTCCTCCTCCTCCCTCGCCGCAGCTCCAAGGGACGCTCCCACAGACCCTCATCCTCGAACGACGCGTGTATCCGCTGTCGTCCTCCTTCAACCTCGCCCTTCCTACCCTCCTCCCCACTCCTCCTCCCCACCCTCCTTCTCCCCCCGCCGCAGCTCCAGGGACGCCCACAGACCCTCATCCTCGAACGACGTGTATCCGCCGTCCTCCTTCAACCTCGCCCTCCTGCCCTCCTCCCCACCCTCCTCCCCACCCTCCTCCTCCCCTCGCCGCAGCTCCAGGGACGCCCACAGACCCTCATCCTCGAACGACGTGTATCCGCCGTCCTCCTTCAACCTCGCCCTCCTACCCTCCTCCCCACCCTCCTCCTCCTCTCGCCGCAGCTCCAGGGACGCCCACAGACCCTCATCCTCGAACGACGTGTATCCGCCGTCCTCCTCCAACCGTTCCTCGACTCCCCTCCACGCCTCGTCCTCCAGATCCTCGAGCGCGCTGGTGGAGGAGGAGGACTACCTGTTCGACGTCAAGGAACTGCCCGACGACCGAGAGATCTCAATCTACCTGCTGGAGGGCGAGAGGAAGAGGTGAGTGAAGGGGGGGGGGGGATAAAAGGGTGGAGTGGGGAGTAAGAAGAGTAGAAAAGGGTGGAGTAGGGGGAAGATGGCGTAGAAAGGGGTGGATTGAGAAGTAATTAGAGTAGAAAAGGGTGGAGTGAGGAGTAATTAGAGTAGAAAAGGGTGGAGTAGGGGGAATATACAGTAAAAAAGGGTGGAGTGGAGAGTAAGTAGAGTAGAAAAGGGTGGGAGTTGAGGGAGTAATTAGAGTAGAAAAGGGTGGAGTAGGGGGAATATACAGTAGAAAAGGGTGGAGTAGGGGAGAAAATAGAGTAGAAAAGGGTGGAGTAAGGGAAAATGGAGTAGAAAGGGGTGGAGTGGTGAGGAAATCGAGTAAAAAAGGGTGAAAATGGGTGCAGTGGGGAGTAAGTAGAGTAGAAAAAGGTGTAGTAGGGGGGAAATAGAGTAAAAAAGGGTGGAGTGGGGAGTAAGTAGAGTAGAAAAAGGTGGAGTGGGGAGTAATTAGAGTAGAAGAGAGTGGAGTGGGGAGTAAGAGGAGTAGAAAAAGATGGAGTAGGGGGAAGATGGCGTAGAAAAGGGTGGAGTGGGGAGTAAGTAGAGTAGAAAAAGGTGGAGTAGTGGGAATATGGCGTAGAAAAGGGTGGAGTGGGGAGTATTTAGAGTAGAAAAGGGTGGGGTAGGGGGAAAATACAGTAGAAAAAGGTGGAGTAGGGGGAAATACAGTAGAAAAGGGTGGAGTGAGGAGCAATTAGACTAGAAAAGGGTGGAGTAGGGGGGAAATACAGTAGAAAAGGATGGGGTGGGGAGTAAGTAGAGTAGAAAAGGGTGGAAATGGGTGGAGTGGGGAGTAATTAGAGTAGAAAAGGGTGGAGTGGGGAGTAATTAGACTAGAAAAGGGTGAAATTGGGGGAAAATAGAGTAGAAAAGGATGGGGTGGGGAGTAAGTAGAGTAGAAAAGGGTGGAGTGGGGAGTAAAAAGAGTAGAAGAGGGTGGAGTAGGAGGAATATAGAGTAGGAAAGGGTGGAGCAAGGGGGGGGGGGAGTAGCGTAAAAAAGAGTGGAGTAGGGGGGGAATAGAGTAGAAAAGGGTGGATATTAAAGTAGAAAAATGAACAGAATGATAAAAAAAAAGTCATTAGCCTGTCGCAAACCACAGAAAAAGGCCTTTTAAATGCACGTCATTGTGACGAACACTAGAAAAGAAAATAATGAAGTGAGTTCGTGCCCCCTCCCTCCCAGAAAAAAAAATACACAAAAAGATTTCAAAGCATACTTTTTAAGTTACTTTCAGGGGAGACGATCCCTTTAAAAAATGTTATACGAAGTGATGATTGTTCACAGTATGTTTAGGGTGATATCTAGTAATTTTGGGGTGAACTATCCTAGATTGTGCTCCTTCTGAGAATTGCACATAAACAGAAACAATAATCAAATCAAAAATGGAATGAATCCTTTGTTTTTAGTATTCAAATCGATTTTTTAAACACATAATATATAATCATGTATAATAAAAATGGTGAGTAATTATAGCTTAATCACTCATTTAGAAATTCCCATTACTAACAATTACCCCAAAACCATCATATCATCATAAATATCCACGACAGATTAGTGTTCCCTCTGGATGCCGAAGGTTCTCTCGCCATCGTCGTCACGCCCTGCGCAACGCCTCTCGTTTGGATTCTCTCGCTCCGTTCCCACGTTCCCTTCGCCAGCGCGAGTGAGTCGGAGATTCGAAGCGCTTCGCTGTTCGCCGACGCTGCTTCGAACCGCACTATTCGCCCAGTCGATGATCCGAAGCCGTTGGAAGAAGAAAAGCGATCGAATAGTCCAAAAAGGCTGAACGATCCTCCGCTGGATACCCTGATGGAGGTTCCGATCCTCAGAGAAGAGCGTAAAACAGAAGAAGATCGAGGGAGTTATAAGGAAGTGGTCTTGAAGGAGTACGAAGGCCATGAGGCTACGGTGTTCCAAGAAGCGACGGCGATGATTGGTCTGTATGTGATTCAGGTAAGTTTGGGGGGTTAGACCGCCTATTAATAGTAAAAAAGGAAAGAAAAAAGGATGAAATCTAATACATCTCGCAATACCGTGTCATGTTTTTGTTGTTGTTGTTGTTGTTGTTGTTTTCAGGCATGTGATACTCGGTTGATAAGTTTATGTTGCATGCGTGACTAAGTTACAAGCGATTTTATTTCTAGATAATAGAAGAGAGTGGAATTAGATTGCTTTTGGTAGAAGATTTGGCACTTTAGCTTGTGTATTAATATAATGATGGTAAAACATCCATAAAACAAAGCCTTTATTCACACACACACACACTCGCACACACACACACAAACTCACACACACACACACACACACACACACACACACACACACACACACACACACACACACACACACACACACACACACACACACACACACACACTCTCACACACGCTCACACACGCACATGCATACACAGATAGATAAAAAGATAATTCTTTGGCGTTTCTTTCCATAAGTAGATTTTTTATCTTTGGAGAAAAGGATCACAACTGCAAATTTCTGGACTTTGTAATAGTTATAGTGATGATAAAGGTTAGCATCTTTGGGAATATGCTGTAATATGGCCAGTCATACACGGAGAATTAACCTGAAAATATAAGATTGCTTTTCATGCAATTTTTTTCGTGTGATTCTTATTTACCTCTTCAATATCCATCTATTTTTTCCCTTTATCCGTTTATATTTATTTCTCCATCCGTTTACATGTAGCATGCCCCCATTTACTTACACCCATTTATTCGTATGTCCCTATTATGTTTTATTCAACCATTTATATTCATCTTTTCATCCGTTTCCACATAGCAAATTCTTCTCCAAATACGTATATTAGCAATATTAATCTCTTTATCCCAAT
>NC_091574.1:4007387-4009887 GCF_042767895.1 Penaeus vannamei
TTCGCAACAAAAAAATGGTGTTAATGATAATAATATTTATAATTATGATGATGGTGATAAGGAATATTTTAAAAATAATATTGATATTAATATTGATTTTGATGATAAAGATAATGATTATAGCAATAATGTTACCAATATCAGTATTGATGATAATACTAATCATAATCATAACAATTATAATGATAATATCAATGACAATATTATCATCATTATAACAATAATGATAATGACAATAATGATAATGATAACTAGCTATACTAAAAAAAATCAGTGATGTGACATGTGCCAACTGGGAATCAATAAATCAATACAGTAATAATACGATGATAACAATGTGGATCAGAGTGCTGGTACCAGCACTCTGATCCACATCATTGGACGTGATGCAGCGGTGCAGGTAATGCAGCCAAGGAGATCGACCACATCCTTGTTATCACTCGGAGGATCCTCCAAAACTGCAGGGTGTACAGGAATGCCGTTCTGTGGTACTGACAATAGATTAGTTGTGGCTACCCTTCGGGCACACTTCAAAACTCTCCGGTGGTCAAATCACAGAACCTACAGATGTAAGTCGTGTGGCTCATCTGACAGGGAATCAGGATTTGTAGGTTCTCAGGTGCGCGGAACTCGGTCACTTGAGCAGAGACAAGGAACAGTTTGTTAGGAGTCTTGCAAAGGAGGTCAAAGGCCAATTCTTAGTAAATGACCTTCGTCCTGCATACCAAGGCCTGAGAAAGCTGAAATCCAAGCCTTCTTCACAGCTGTCTGCAGTTCGCTCAGTAAGTGGCCAGATCGTCTAAGATCCTGTTGCGGTGCGGGAGCGTTGGGGTGATTATTTTGAGCCGTTGTACTAGGTTGATCCACCAACTGTTATCTTGGACGCGAGTAGTGCCGAGATTCCGTTGCCTGACTCAACCATCAGTGAGGAACCACCTTTTCTGAAGTTAGTGGGGCGATCTCCAAGCTGAGGACTGGAGGATTAAACCAGCGAGTATCTGCGGCATCCCAGCTGAACTGTTATAGGCTGATGGTGGACCTATGGCGCGGGGGATGGCGTTCGTTACAGTGCATCGGGAATCACTCTGGGAGATCCTGAGACTGAGAGTAATTCTAACAAGGGTTATTGGACTAATAGCAAGTCTATACTGGTAGTGAAAGTACTGTAGTGTGTGTGTGTGAGGGGGTGGGGGGGCTGTTGAGCTTCTTTCCTGTTAGTTCAGGAGTGAGGCAAGGCTGTGTCTTTGCACCAACTCTTTCATCACTTGCATGGACGGGATACTGGGCAGAGCTACTGTTCAAAGTCATTGTGGAGCAACTCTGGGCAATATCAAGGTTACCGACCTTGACTCTGCTGATGTTGCTATTCTATCTGAGTCTTTGCAAACCTTAGTGGTGGCTCTGGATGCATTTAGTAATGAAGCGAAGCCCTTGAGTCTAGAGGTCTCCTGGACCAAGACCAAGATCCAGGACTTTGGGGACTTGTTAGGAGAACCTGTTCGGTCGGTACGTGCTTGCGGCGAGGACATTGAAGTCACAGAGTTTTACATATCTTGGTAGTGTAGTTCATAACTCTGAGCTGTCAGACCAGGAAGTCAGCAGACGGATTGGCCTGGCAGCAGGGGTCATGAACTCTCTCGAGAAGAGTATTTGGAGATGCCAGTACCTGTGCAGAAAGACCAAGCTACGCGTTTTCAAGGCCCTGATAATGCCAGTTTTATTACATGGTAGTGAAACCTGGACGTTATCCTGCGCCTTGGAGTCTCATCTAGATGCCTTTTGTAATAGGCCCTTGCGGCGGATCATGGGGTACTGTTGGCGGGACAACACGTCCAACCAATGGTTGCACCGTGAGACTGGCACATGACCTGTTATCTGCAAAATCTGGAGTCGCTAACTCAAGCTATATGGCCACCTGGCTCGCTTCTCACAGGATGATCCTGGCCACCAGGTTTTCTCTGTACAAGACAACTCTGGGTGAAGGAGGCCTGTGGGATGACCCAGGAAGTCGTAGCTTGGGCAGATCGATCAAACCTGTCGTGAAGAGCTCAAGATGGGCTGGTGGCTTGCCATAAGGGATCCTCGTAGGTGGACGCGAAGGGCTACGTGACCCCCGTCGGCGTCAGCTCCCCAGTGATGATGATGATGATAACAACATTGATAATAACGAAAACATTATTGATACTAATGATAAGGACAATATTTATATTAACATTAGTAATATAGATAATAGAATGATAAGGAATGATCAAAATGGCTATAATGACAGTTTATATTTATACTGATAACTTGCACATGTACATGATTTTACTCAAGAGGTTAATAAAGTTATGAATTCTGCACAGCTAATAAAAAAAAATGTCACAAAAAATAAGATTTGCCACATCAGTTACGCCGGCTTTGATGCTAAATATGGTAACTAATTCTTGTGAGAGATCTCTCTTCACAATAAATTAAGGGTTTGTCATTTTAGATTCATGTGATGTTTGAAAGAAACACA
>NC_091574.1:4029887-4037387 GCF_042767895.1 Penaeus vannamei
ACTTCTTCTCTTCCTTCACTCTAGAGAGAAAGAGAAAGAGAGAGCTGTTGTGCCTTTTAGGTTATTGTTATTATACTTCACAAATATTGATCTGATTCTTTCTTCTGTTTTCAGTGACCCATATGTAAAAATTGAATTAGTAAATATCACATCTAATGGGGGTGATGACGTCGTTGACTGTGTTCTCACCAAAAAAAAGAAAAAGGTAATGATTTGTTTGCCACCTTTCCAAGAGAAACATCTTTTATGAACATACCAATGTATATGAAATGAAATAATAGCTTGTATTCTTTCCCTGGTTCTGTAATGGGATGTTATATGAATAACAGTTGTAAAAATAAAGTTCTCTTGCATCATTGATATTGTTCATGTTATGATTATATTTCTTTTTTTACTTTCAGACATTAAACCCACGTTGGGATGAAGAGTTTATATTTAGAGTAAGTGTAATGATCCTCAAATGGTCTTCTATAAAATACTGTTCAACTGAAGGGGTCTGGACCGAGCCCTTCTCTGATTTGTGATTATTCAGATAACTGGTAAATGGCTGTTGCAGTGCATATACATATTGGAAGGGATCACTGCAGAGTCTGTCAAAATTTTTTGTTCTTCAGCAATAGATATAGTGTATAGTAGTGTTCACTGCTCAAGCAGTTTATTATTTTTCCTTGTTTCTTGTCTTGCCATTGCAGTGCCTTCATTGGGTTATTTATGTTCTTTATAAACTTCTTGTAATTCCTCCTATTCCTCATGGCTTTGTTAGATATTGGTTGGGATGTCCCCAAGGCATATATATCAACCCCATTGGCTGCAGGTATAGGTAATGTCCATTAGGTTTTTGTGAATTTTGTTGCATACTGATGGCTCCAAAAGTGCTAAGCCATCTAGGAGTAAATTAGTAGGCCTTAAGGACTGCACCTTATTTCCTGATTCCTCAATTTTGCGGCAAAATGTTGGCATTTCTGATGCTATTAATATCAATACTATGGTTATAATTATTGACATTATGATGCTTAAAAGTTTAAATCCATCCATGATGGGTAACTCCAAGTATGAAAACAACCTACATCCGGGCAGTAGGTAAAGCAGCAACTGTTCACTGCTTGGATGTGTGTGAGGCACAAACGGCAGGCAACCCCAATCAGAGTGAAATCCAAGAACAGAAGTGTGTAGCTCACATAAGAGATGGCTGGTTACTGTTCATGTTCTAGCCATCTCACTGGTGAGACACCCATCATTGTTGTCATTCTAATAAACAATAAGGATCATGAAATAAAATAGAATATTACTGAATATCAAAGAAAAGGGTAAGCTGATGAGGTAAGTAAGACTGATAATATACTCCATGGTGACTAAGCACTCATGGAACCATCTTTGTGTAAGCACAGTTACTAATATAGTGGACATGGCATGTAGTCATGCCATCTGTGACCAATGGATTAACATCCTTGCTTTATTTTTAACTTATGCCAAAGACCATTTTATATCACTCTGCATATAAAGAAATTATATAAATAGTGTTTATGGTGCTATATAGATAGATAGATAAATAAATGAATAGATATATCAAGCTTATCAACTATCACATTAAAATGCAAATCATATATTCAAATATATATGCTTACAAAATATGATAACACTGTTTCTGATACAACAATTTGTGCTTAGGTTTCACTACTTAGAATGGGCCCTGGTCCCTAAGCAACCTCTGGGCACCTAGCATTCAATATTGGTTACTTTACAAATAATCTTGAGTGGTTATAAACGTGTATCTAGGCTCAATTCAAAACAATTCTGATGGTGTTATGACAGTATGATAATATATAATGAGCTGCTGAGATGAACATAGACTATGTATGATCACTACCAACAAATTGATATAAAGAAGCATTAGGATCTCAGTAAAGAATCAATTCAAAACAATTCTGATGGTGTTATGATAGTATGATAATATATAATGAGCTGCTTAGATGAACATAAACTATGTATGATCACTACCAACAAATTGATATAAAGAAGCATTAGGATCTCAGTAAAGAATTCTTTGGGTCCTTAGTTTCCCCAGATAGTATGCCAAGACCTTGACAAAGATAGGGCAGTGGGAACATGGGCTTTAGAGGGCATGTGCTTTCATATTGTAGAACAAGTGGCAGACACACAGCTAAGCATTTATCTTCATTTTTAGTTTATTTTCAGAATATGTCTTACTTTGTTAATTTATATTGGGTTCCTAAACATTAGCTTTTTTGCTGAAGCACACATACAGTTGAACAGTATTTTACTGTATATAAAGAGAATGCATGTATTGCATCTTTTTAATGCTTTGATGCTGATTACTTAGGCATTGCTTTATTATGATGCAACTTGATTATATAATGTTGACTTTGTGTAAGCTGGAAAAGAGGGACTACTCCTTTTTCCAACATAACTTCAGGGAGCACCTTGTAAATCACAGTATCACATATTTTTATGAGTATTCCCCTCTGGCAGTGGCATTTGTTATCTAGATGCCGGGGCACAATATTTCTCCTCCTCATTTTCACATTCATCCACCATCTTATCCACATCCACATCTTCCTCATCCTCATTTTCATCCTCAACCTCCCTCCTCCCTCCTCCTCCTCCTCCTCCTCTTCCTCCTGCTCCTCCACTCCCCTTCCCCCTGAGTGATTGTGTCTTGTACCCAGGTGAAGCCAGCTGAGCATAAACTGCTACTGGAGGTATTTGATGAGAACCGTGTCACAAGGGACGATTTCTTGGGTCTGGTGGAGCTGCCGCTGATCAATCTCCCACGCGAGGTGGAAGGGAGACAAATTCCGCATCGTCACCATCGCCTTCAGCCAAGAAGGTTGGGTTCACTCTTAGTTTTAGCGTCATAAATGTTTTGCAAAGGTTTTCACTGAGCAGTGAAAGAAATGTGTGTGGAAATGGATTAGAATCAAACATGGCCACAGAAAGAAAAATAAGTTGTAAATATAATGTTTTGAATGTGATTTCCCGTTGTGAATGTTTTTATGTTGTTGTGTATGATTGTATGATTACACATTAGGGTATCTATGTACTTTGTATTTTGTTCTGCATTTGATTTTTATTAGTATGCTTTTTTTGTATGATTTACCTTTTTTCTTTAGCTAATTTCTTATTTTTCTTGGGGCATTTTGTGGTGTATTTTATTGTTTATATTTATTGCATCTCTTTTTTATTTAATTTTTTCCATTGTTTTGTGACAAAATATATGTATTTAGTCAAAGTAAAAGATGATCAAGTATAGAGAGATAATGAACATGCCTGTTTTAGTTTTGCATTTGAGAATACGAGAATTATAGAAGTGCAGAAAGAAACCCTGCCTTATCTTGTTAGTACCCCAGACATTGGTTTGGGTCTGGAAATGTACCACTTCAAGTACAATCAGTGGCTTTCCAAGGCATTTTTAGGCCAGGGGAATGAATTCTGTCTGGAGAGTTCTTTTCCAATTTTTATGATTCCTGAGGTAGCCATTTTGCAAAATTAAATTCAAAAGATTAAAGACTTTTCACAGGTATTGAAAACATTCGTTGAGAGCCAGCATAAAGTAAACTGTAAGGAGAAGAGTTGCAGATGCAAAATGTATTTTTAAAGCATTAATAGCCATGATGAATTGGGCCCAAATGCTGGGTGGAAAGTACTCTTTACACATACAGTCTGCCTTCCTTAGGCTGTGTACACTAAGAAGTTGTTTGATAGTTTGACTCTGATTGCAGTCATTGGGGGGATAAAACTCCCCATAAGCAGGCATAATCTTTTTAGACTTAAAAAGCAAAAAAAAAACATGCTGAAGCCAAAATCATAGAGAGGGAAAAACTTGTGCATCTTCTTTTTCACTCAAGCAACTGGTTGAACATAGCACCTGGCACATGGCTAGTATGGCATGGATTAAATACTTCATCACTGAATTAAAAAGTCTACTTCTGATGATTTTTTGCCTTTGTGATTCATTGTACATGAGACTTACCAATTTTTTTTTATATGTAAGTGTAAAGTTTTGGATTGAATTGTTATGAGGGACTAAGCTTTGCTTAAGTATGACAGAATCACTGTATTTCCACCTGCATTTACTCGCCATAACTCTTAAACTTTTGCTTAGTCCAAATCTTATAAATGTAGTCTTAAGTCTTGGTTGGGAAGCAGTAGCTTGTCAAGTGAAGATGACCTCACCCCAATGGATGACAGTCCGTGAATTGGCCTGGGAAACCCACAATAATTGATACCTAGCTAATTGGCCAGAGAACAAAGAGAGAGCTGTTACACCAACTGATGACACCCAGCAAATGGGTAAAAGACATCTGGCAAAGTGGTCAGGGAAAGCCTGCTCCTGTTATTGACACTCAGTAAATTGGCCAGGACAAGCTGGCTCTTCAATTGATGGCACCTAGCAAACTGACCAGAGAAAGCCTGCATTTTCAACCATTGACACCTGGCAAAGTGGCCAGAGAAGATCTAAGTCTCAATTAATGATACCTAGAGGATAGGGTTAATGAGAGACTGATTTTTTTATAGTCCAATTTTCTTTTATTTCTTTGTCATTTTTCTCCACTCTTTCTTTCTTTCTTTCTTTATCACCAAAATTTTCTTTATGTGGTTTGTAAAACACTTCATAGAAAAAAGCTAAAAGTTATTGTAGTCATCATTTTAAGAATGGATGCAATTGAATGAAAAATTAATGTGCTGTAGTTTATGGCTTTAAAGTGATATTTACATAAATCAAAATTCTTGAAATTCTTGCATGTGTCAAATATATGTTAACATCTTTGTCATGCTAAAAGCTTCCCAAGATATATATATTTTTTTTACAGTCAAGAGAGCTCTAATGAATCAAAGATAGAATTAAGAAGGAATGAATATCAGTTCTTGTGTACATTTTCTGTTACCAAACAAACTTTTTAGAATATATCTTCCTGATCTGAAATTGATTTTTTCAATGAATAGTGTATACATTTCAAAATCAAGCCTTTCGAGTGTAGACTAGCTGTGCAGTCAAAAGCTCATAAAAATGATAAAACTTACTGTAAAACCTGCAATATAACAAATTATCACAGTACTATGCAATATACCTTGAATATCTTGCCCTGGTTTCTAGTTTCTCTGCAAAATTTACCAGTAACGATTTCCTTCTAGTGCGAGGTCTCGGGTCAAAGGTCATCTACAACTGTATGTTGCCTACATAGTGGATGACCCCCCTGGCAGCAGTGGAGCCTCGGGAGAACAGACACCTGAGGAAGCTGGTTGGGAAGTGGTCAGCATTGACAACAGCTCCGGCCATGAAGAGTCACCTGCACAGGTAGGTCTTGTTAACTTCTTTTTTCTTTTAACTATCTATCTCCTGTCTTTTTGTATGTATATATATTTTATTTTTATTTTTATTATTATTATTTTTTTTCTTTATTCAGTTTATTTTTATTTCAGGGAGGTAGTTTTCAGGATTGGTTGTAATAAGCTTTTTTTATTCTTTTTCTTTTTTCTTCCTTTTTTTCTTTTTTCTTTTTTCTTTTTTTCTTTTTCATGTGTCAAATGATATTGTGCACAATGACTTTCTTATGAAGATCAGTAACTTTTCAGTGGTCTTTCACTTAATGTCATTGCAATATATTTTCATTGCATCTGTAATAACTTTATAGAGTCAGCCAGATTTCATCTATGATTTGAGGATAAAATGTATGTATATTTTACTCACTTATACAGTTGTGAAAATGATAAACAGGCCACAAACTAGTTAATCTGCTAATTGTATGGTAAATACAACATATTGTTAAAGCATCAACAAAAGAATAATCATAAAAAATTAGTACAGAAGCTATGCCTGAGGGATGATTTGAAGCACATGCACAGAGAGGCATCAGTGCTTAACAGTAAGAAACTGGCAAATGCTTAATAAAGATGGGAAGGATGGAAATCAAATGGGAACGTGCCTGAGACAATATCTTACAAACTTGACTCAATGTCAATCTATGTTTTTTGGGAAAAAGGGTGATTCTTTCTTGTAGATAGTTTTGAGATCCTTTGATTTGATGAATGAATGTTACTTTGATATAGAGAGATGTTTATTATCACCATACCTTGCACAACCAGGATAATTTAGGTGCCTGCTTTTATTAAGTTGGTTAATATTATTATTATTATTATTATTATTATTATTTTATTAGTATAGTAGGGCCTCAACTCTAATGACTCATTTTTAATCTAGAGACAGTTCAATTAGCCAGATGCCTTAGAATCCCTAATACAAAAACAGTACTTAGTACAAAAACTATAGAAACCATAATACAATGTAACATGCTTGATTATAAACCCTATGATGAACCAACAGTCTTGCAGTGATGCAAGATATAAAAACCACTCCAGTAGTACTTGCTGAGGTCCCACAATTAGTCTTGGACTAACATGGATGTCATCATGGTGTATTTGACTGGAGTGTTTGTTTTGAAACCTGTAAACACTGCACTTTAGCTAATATTAGTGTTTTGATGGATGACCCAAGGATGGGTATGAAATAAAGATACTTTGGGGTGAATGAAGATTATTACTAAAGGAAAACTCAAAAAATTGAATTGTGAATGAATAGATTATGATAAAGACTTAAGCGTTATTAACACTAAGATATGAAGGATTGCCATAGGACTTTTTTTCCAACCTCTAAGTAAACCCAAAATCATTAAAGTTACGGCTCCACTATATGCATATGTTTGTAACTAAGATTTGTGTTTGTTGAAATGTTTCATATCAAGTGTTACATTTTAGATACGTTGCTTTGTATTGGAAGACTTTTTCATTTGCCCTCAAAGTTTAGCATTGTGAAATTATATAATTCTCATAGGAAATGCTTAAAAAACACTGCATAGACAATAATGCTTTCTTTTCACTTCTTCCTGGGGATTAAGAAATTAAGTAATTCCATGAGGGAATGTTAAATCAAATCATTATCAGTAAATGTATAAGAGAAGTCCTTTAGACAAATATCAAACTGGAGGGAAGCCTTATCTTTACATTTGGAGGGAGAGACAGACCAGTAAAGCATATGTGCCATTGGCTAAATCTTTTGTCAACACGCTCTGTATACTCTTATTGCTGTCCAGTTCTCAGTCACCCCAAAAATTGCAGTCACTTATTATAATGTGCACAAATATCGCAGTTCTCATGGAGTTAACAGCTTGGACACCAGTTTTCCGTTTCAGACACACATGTTCAGTTGCTCTTGTTTGATAATTTTTCATTTGTGTTTTTATTTGTATTTATTTTATTTATGCATTTGTTTATGTTTTTCCCATTTTTTCTTTCTTTCTTTCTTTCTTGAAATGTGACAAATCTTGGTTGTATGGGGGGATGCAAGATAGCTTTATAAATGTATTGTTTTCTCCCGTCCTTGCTTTTTTTATTCATATTCTTCTCAATATTTTTCGTTTTTGATTTAAATGAGGATACTGAAGGTATTTGTGTAACTTAAATCCTAAAGAGGGTGTTGCTATA
>NC_091574.1:4044887-4049887 GCF_042767895.1 Penaeus vannamei
ATACCTGAATACCACAACACTTACCAAGCGCTCATACAGGAGTGAGGAGAAAAACAAAGACTGAAGAAGCAGTAATAGATATAAAAAAACAATAACAAACAAAAGAATTAGCTTCAGCATCTATCACCACAGGTAATGATCATGTTATAGTATAATAGATGCTGAATACCATCCTTTAGGGGTTAAATGAGTTATATTTCTTAGCATAGTTAGGAAGGATTTTCAAAGGATCACTGAGGATACCCATTGTAAAAGGGAACATTAGTAGAGAATAAGGGATTTAATTTATTTGATTTTATTCTTCGTTATGTTTTGCTCAGGATTTTCATCAACCTGTTGGCGATGGGTTATTGCACTATCCACTGAGTCTTTTTTGTGAATTTTGTTTTCTCGGAGATGGCTCCACAGGCGTTTTAGTAATCAATTATTAGGCCTACCTGACCTCACCTGACAACCCCATTCCATGAATAATTGGGGAAGCAGTTTTATTTTTTCCAGTGCTGTTGATTTCATTAGTGTTGTTGTTATTACTATCATTATTTTTGTTGTTGTTACTATCATCATCATCATCATCATCATCATCATCATCATCATCATCATCATCATCATCATCATCATCATCAATATCATTATCAATATCATTATCATCATCATCATCATCATCATCATCATCATCATCATCATCATCATCATCATCATCATCATCATCATCATCATCATCATCATCATCATCATCATCAATCATCATCAATCATCATCATCATCATCGCTATTAATATTATTATTATTATTATTATTATTATTATTATTATTATTATTATTATTATTATTATTATTATTATTATTATTATTATTATTATTATTATTATTGATAATATTATAGACAATGGGATTACTCTCATGTTAATATCAATACAAATAACAAGATATAAAAAAGTAAAGAAAAAAAATCTTCCTAAAAATCAAGGAAAAGGATAAACAAGGAAAAGGATAAACACATGAGATAAAGGAGGCCTTAGTAATTGACCCCTTGGTAATTAACTGCTTGTGGGGCTGTCCTTGTTCGAGAAAACAAAGTGGGCCTGGCATGTATGTATGTGCCGTCATCATCATCATCATTGTTGTTATTGTTTTTTTTATTATTATACTTTATTTGATTACCATTGTTATTATTATTAGTGTTGCTATTGATATTGTATTGTTATTGTTATTATTGTTCTTACTTTTGTTATATATTATCATTATCATTATTGCTGTTATTATTATAATTATGATTATCAATATTAGGATTAGTTTTTTCTTCCTTTCTTTTTTCTTATCACCATAGTCATTATTGTCATTGTAGTCATTATTATTATTATTATTATTATTATTATTATTATTATTATTATTATTATTATTATTATTATTATTATTATTATTATTATTATTATTATTATTATTATTATTAATATTGTTATTCTTATTGTTGTTGTTGTTATTGTAGTTATCATCATCATCATCATCATCATCATCATCATCATTATTATTATTACTATTCCTTATTGTTATTTTTTATTATTCTTATAATTAATATTGTTTTTGTTGTTATTATCATTATTGTTATTGCATTATGCCCGTGTTACAGGCAAAACAAGTCACTGTCAAACCCATTTAAACAGAAAACACCAAAGAAAATAGTATTATGTAATCCCTTTACAAAAAGTACTGATGTATGTGATTCACGCTCATTGTTTAGCATGTGTCTAGTGGTTATATATATATATGTATATGTATATATATATATATATATATATATATATATATATATATATATATATATATATATATATATATATATACATATACATATATTACTAATTCAGGTATACTGAATTAGTAATATAACAATGATATTTTATGTAATTACTGGAGCAGTTGATAATTCTTGTGCTAAAACAAATTACATGTTTGCGTGAACTATCATGTAATAGAGCCTTTGAATTTGAAATCGCCAAACTTTGATAAATATAGGATCATACCTAAAACCAGTAGGATTTGCAGTCATTATTCTTCTGAATGAAGCTAATTTTAGATAGGAACCCATCATTTTCTCTACTGAAAGATATATCTACTCCACATACAGTATATGGTGTTTATTTTCTTCTTTTTTATAGGATTCAAAGCTTCAAAACGGGTGAGATTTACCATATTTAACATGTTCCAATAATATGTGGAGATACAGCAAATTCTCATATGAAAATCTCACATTTTGACACTCTTATCTTTTTGTTAATGGACACTAACAGAAAACACATACCTTCTAGCTGCTGTACTGACACATATGACCGACTTCCATTACTAGATGCTACCTGTCTGTCTGAACATAAACAAAGGGAATGGCTGTATTTATAAAGACTTTTTAGGTTGTCTTTTAAAGAGGACTATGAAATACTTAATGGTTTCTTAGCACAATTAGAGAAATTGGCCAGATCAGACATTAAGTATGTGACTTCGGTCTGAATAATGTTATTCTAATGATTATGAATGCCACCATTTTATTGTGATTTTTATTATGACTATGGTGTTGATTTTATTATTTTGACATGACGTGAATGATCAAAAAGTTGGGAATTAGCTGTAGAGGTTGACAATTGCAGTTGAAAGCCGTCAAAGGTTTCAACTGTTTGGCTCAGATATATGTGACTTGATATTCATAAGTATGGGATTAGAAAGAATGGCCAATACAAATTTGTAGGCTAAAGTAGGGATGCTTGTCAGGAAATTTTTGATAAAAAGAGTAAACACGTTAATGACAGGTTGTGCTTGATGTTTTTCTTGTTCTCATTTTCTACTCTTGCATTCATTTTAACCGTGTTGAGTTTTGAAATACTAAACCTAAAAATGTCTTGTTCATGGTTGATGTTTAATTTGCAAGATAAAGAATGCTTGTGTGGCTGCATTTGTTCCATCTGACTCTTGTATAATGTTTGTTGAAAACATGGTTGTGAAATTAAAGAGCCTCCATCTCTTTTTCTTTTTTCTCTATGAACTAGCCATTTTCATCTCTATTCCAGATTTACCTTCCTTGAATTAATTTGCATGTATGTGATTCATAATTACAGACCCAGTTTATGCACCTCCATGCATCCATTCATAGTCTCTTTCTTGTGTATTCTCACATTTTGTTTTTTTTTCTTTTTTGTCAATTCATTTGTGATTCGAAGTGGGAAACATTTTACCCAGTGGGTAAAGATAGAAACTCTTTAAGCAGTGGGTAAATGCAGAGACTTTTTATTCAGTGTGTAAATGGAGTCGAAGATTTTTAGCCAGTGTTTGAATTTAAAAATGTTTTAACCAGTGAATGAATTGATTTCAGGGATTATAGAAACAGTCATTAAAGGCACTGTGACATACTGTTTCTCTAGTGCTGCTTTTATTATAATTGTGAGAAGTCCTCGTGAAGGGTATAATTTCTACGGACAAGGAAGATAATCATGTGTCTGAGATTAGTTGTCTCATAGTTTTTAGAGAGATTGTAGAGAAAGTGAGCTCCATTATACAGTGTCTCATGCATGGTTCTTAAGGATATGTTTATTGATTTGTTAATTGAGTATTTATTTGATTGTTGCTCTTAATTTTTTTTTTCTACATATTTTTATTATATTCTTGTTTTTCCTTGCTAAAATCACAAATAGTTTTAAGAATGAAGTTTTGCCAACTGAATTCCTTTCTTTCATGTACACATACTGTTGGTTTATGGTAAATATTTTCTCTTATAATACATTTCATTTGTTATTTATTATTTGCATTTTTAATCTTCAATATGTGCTCTATCATTTACCATCTATTCCTTCTCCTGCTCCTCCTCCTCCTCCTTCTCAACCCCCATTCCCACAAAGATTACTAATGTCTGAACATGGAATCTTCATGTAAGAATTTTCCTCTTGAGAAGTCATCCCATAACTATGTCTTGGGAGTTGTCTCATATTCCCCCTTATGAACTATCGTTCTCTTCCTTATTAACTAAGAGGTTTTATCGAACAAACTGATGATGTCTGGATAGTCTAGGTGAAGAACAAAAGGAAAAGGATAAAATTTTGTCAGGGTGACTGAATTAATTATTGTCATCAATGTAGTAGATGGGTTTTGTTAAAGCTGGTCCATTACTTTTTTTGTTATGTAATATTTTGAAGAGAGTTTCTGCAAAAACTTGCACTGCATGGGGGTTGTACCCTTGTTCCATGAGTCACTCTAAATCTAGCAATAGGTTGATCATATATTGCAGTCTAACAGTGCATGGGTTCAATTTTATAAGATTTGAGTAAGGTGCTGATGTTACCATCTTATATATAAAGCCTGCGATTTATTTTTCTTTCTCCCTGTGGTGCTACAGTCATTTGATAGAGAATTTTGGATATATTTGATTTTTTTATTGGTGTTTAGTGTTTAAATACTTTATCCTCATATTTTGTGTTACCTGCTGTGTCACATATTAACACTCAACCTGATAACTGCACTACTAGACTTTTTGACTTACCCTCCCTACCAGTTGAGACAAAAACTTTTCTCACATTATCACTCTGTTCTGATTTTTCCACACTTTGTTACCCTCTGCTACTGCTTGGATGATTGGCTGTTTGCTGCCATTTCATAAAGGAGCAATATGTAGCACACTTGATTCAGAAAGCTCTCCCAACACATAATGCATGTCGCAGCTACATGCTTTCCATTAAAGGATTTATGTTGCAGTGATTGGGTTAAATGTTGGTATCAGGTGTCTGTTATTGTTAACTCAGTGCCACCCGGGAAAATTTGACGTTCACTGTATTTCTGTTTTGTGTAAGGTCTATACATAGATGGCTGCACAATTACCACCAAAGAGTCAGTTAATAGACCCTGTAACTTCATCTGATTTCACCTTTCCTTGAGTTTACAGGAATTTTTTCAAATGCTGTCAGTATGATGCATTTGTTATTAATATAGACCTTATGATTAATACAATGGTATTAACATTACAA
>NC_091574.1:4054887-4060458 GCF_042767895.1 Penaeus vannamei
CTCAGTATAGAGAACATACATTTGGATCCCTGAAACAAGCACACAAGAATGCGTATATCACAAAACTACATTTGTCATTACACATTTTAACAATTCACAGGGTGGCATGTTATCCTTTATTTCAGTCGGGTATTAGTGAATAGTTATTGATATCAAAGCATATCCTTAATTTTGCTTGATTCTCCTTTTTTAAGCCTAGTCATTGGTAATTGTCTCTGAATTCTGGTTCACTTTTATCAGTGATAGAATATTTAAAGTGGTATTCAAATGCTATTAGTTTTATTTATTAGGTACTTGGTTAACTTCTGTTTTAGTGACTTGTGTCCATATCTCTAAATAGAGCATTTAGCTTTTTAGAAAAGAGATTGTACCAAGGAGAACCCTAAAGGGATTTGTAAGCCGAAACGCAAGTACTAGCTATAGAAGCATGCAGATTAATATTTATCTCTGGGATTAGTGAGTTGAAGTTAAGTAATTGACTTTATTCTTGAAAAGAAAGAGAGGGATAGAGAGAAAAAGACCCCCCTCACACACACACATGCAAGCTGTGTATATTTATGTATGACCATCTTGATTGCTGTAGAGGTTAATCTTCATTCTGAATCATCCTTTGGTCATGATATGATAAACCAAATAGTTGTCATTCATTGATCTGTTTGTCCTTTTATTTTTATTCTTAAATCACTGTCATCTTTGTTTTTTTGGGGTAATGATTTTTTTATTATTAAAACATTGTGTCCCTATCAATTATATGTGTTATTTTTTTTTGGTTCCTCTAGTTTGATTTAATCCCTTTCTCCAGTTTTATTACAGTTCCTTCTGACCAAGATGTCCTTCTCTCCCCTTCTCTCCCCCTTCTCTCCCCCTTCTCCCCCACTTGCCCTTTCTCTCCCTGTCCTCATTTGCCTATGTTGAGGAAAGATACCAAGGATGTAGTAGTTACGAGTAAAGGCAAGACCATCTTAAGCAAAATATTCCCCCTCCCTCCTCAGTATTTCATCCCCTCTCCCCCTCAATGGCCAGTAGCTGTTCTTGACTTCCTTTGCATTTTTTTCCATCTATGTAGTATATTTAGGATTTTCTTAGTTATTTGCCAGCTGCTGCAACAGCAGTGGCAGTCAGGACACTGCTTTGTTGATATGATGGAAAGAGATGACACAATAAAGGACAGAATTTCCTCCAAAGTTTCTTTTTTGTTCAGTACTCCCAGTGCTTGTAATTTTTAAATTGAAAATTTGCAGAGTGAATAGGATTAAAGGGTTATGATTTATTCAAATTATTTTTCTTTGACCAAAGAGGGATGATCAGAATGGGACACACTCAAATCCCCATGCATATTTTTTGTTATTTAGCTAATATTTTATTTAATCTGCTTTTCTCTTATTGGGAGAAATAGGTGGAACTTCTCGGAAAGAGGCCAGCATGAACTCACTATTCTCTGCACACTTGAATAACACCCACACACACCCACTGACTGCATGATAGTATGGGAAAACTGGATAACAAATATGTCACTTGCACTCAAAAAGATAAAAAGATAAGAATTAACCACAACCAATATTTATGATCAAGAATGTTACTGAAGATACGAAAGTTAAGAAAACATATTTTCTCCATGTTAATAAGAGTTTCTTGATGAGATATCATTATGTATTTGATATGTATATATTTTTATGAAGCTGCAGCATTCACTGAAAGATTGCCTCTTAACATTAATGATTGCAATATGTGTAAAAAGAAATTTATTCTAGATGCTTTTAGGGTAGAATGAGCTTTGAGAGAGGAAGTAGTATTGATAGAAATTGTAAGATAAAAAGTTTATCTCACTTTTTTGTGTAATAGTCTCCATGTTCTATAAGTTGAGAAATATTAAATAGGTTTCCATTAAAACTATTGGTTGTAATAAGAAACCCTTGTCACTGCATCCTGTGCACTGATTGCTCTCATCACAGCCCATCGAGTCAAAAAGAATGCGGGCAAAGTAAAAGCAAACAGAATTTCCTGCACTTTTCTTCACCACTCACTTGTCTTGGCAGATTCAGGAGGCTCAAAGTCCGGCCGGCCAGCGACCTTCTTCCACGGCAAGTTTACCTGCCACCCCCACCACTATCACCAACAACTCTAGTGCTGCCAGTCTTGCACCCAAGGTATGCGCTTCTAGAATGGGCTAATTGCTAGTGGCTTTTGTTAGTCAGCAGTTGGACATGCCCGTTATTTGTTCACACAGAAATTGAAAACTAGAGTTGGGCATGTCTGTAATTTGTCCACACGGAAGTTGTAAAATAGACTCCAGAAAGTTGCAGAATGTATGTTTCAGAAAGTGAAATATCAGTCAGAAAACTGTAAGGAGCATTTGCGTGTCTTGACTTTTTATTTTTTACCCCATCTGTATGTTGACTTTGCTCCATCTCTTCGTTGATGTTATTTCAATTATTAAGGAGAGTGAAGAAATAAAGATTTTGTATATTAGGTGAGCTGCTCTGTTAGTGTTCTTATTTTGGTGCTATTCTTGTGCTTATGATTTTCTGTTACTAAGTGCTAGTAATATCAGGGTAAACCAAAGTAGGAATTTGAAATAAGCTAAAGTAGCTTCTTGTGGCTTTGGAAGCCTGCTGATTCAGTGTCCAGAAGTATGGTTTCTACATCTTGATATAATTGGATTCAGAGCTTTTAGAAAAGTCCTCTGGAGGAAACTTTTTTTTTTTTTTGTACAGGTAAGGTATCTAAAAAGGTATATTGTATTGTAAGATGAATCATTTTAGAATAGTTCAGATTAGTGATACAGTCGGCATAGATAGTGTGATTAAATCAGTAATTATAGACAAATTATCAAGAAAGCTGCTGGCATAAGTGTAAGTTTGCATGTAATTAATGACAGGGAGGAGAAAATCTATTATTGTAATCTGTTAATGCAAGGTACATGCACTATCCACTTGTTTAATTTTTTTGATTTTGTTTACACATTGATTGCTTCTTATGTGCGAAGGAGTCAGTTACTAGCCATACCGTACATCTCCTGTTTACCCCATTCCTTGAATTTTTGGGAATATTTTTATGATTATTACTATTGTTATCATTATATATTATCATTGGAATGTTAATAACAATGGTAAGGATAATGAAGATGGAGAGATTATAGCCATCTTTACCAGCCATTACAGGAAACATGACACCTCTTGTGTGACAGGAATCGAGCAGGCAGTAAACATTTATTGAGTTGCCGGTTGCGTTCCACCTACTTTGGATATTTCATGCATATAAGTACGTATATTGGACATCTATATCACTGCACTACCCACCATAAGATATCAAAAGCCATCTTGGATATCATATTCCAAAATACTGTGTACCTGTTGGAAAAATAACCAGTACAGTAAAATAGCAAGCCGTCAACCACAGTCATTCCCATTACATCACAGAAGTGGGCAAAGCTCAGAGGCCTGAGACAGCTTTTTGTGTCGCGTCGCGTTGCGCGATACCCTACTTGCCACCAGAAAAGATGTCAAAGGTCTACTAATTGATTCCTTGGGCAACAAGTATTACTGAAACCATTCATGTGTAAATAGCTTCAACCCATTGCTGCCAGGAACATGTAATACCCATTTTAGTTTTGTTTTGTGAAGTGTTTACACATAGAGAGCTCCACAAGTGCTCAGCCACCAAGGAGTGAATTAGTAGGCCTGCATGACCTCCCTTGTATTCCCCTTTGCATGAGCCTGTGGGATTCTTTTTCTTTCTTTCTTTTTCTCTTCCATTCTCTTTTTTCTTTCTTTCTAGCTTTCTTTCCAAGGCTGTTGATACTGATACTGATCTTATTCTTATCAGCATTATGATTATTATAATCTAATGAACAATAATAATGGTAATGTAAGATACAAAGAATATTTCTGAAAATCAAAGAAAATGGTAAATAGGTGAGATTATTGACTTTTGTGATTAACTCCTTTGTGACCAAGCACTCATGGAGCCATCTATGTGTAAGCACAACTAATTAACTAAACCTGCAGTGGGCATGGCAGTTACACACACATGCCATCTCTATTGGCAATGGGCTGATGGAATAAAACTATAATGGCTAGGGTATGTATACGTGCACTTCTTGGATTGGGATGACCTGACCATCACATCATGAGAAAATGTGGCTAGAGGGCCAGGTGATGTGAACAGGGAAAAATTTGGCTAAGGTCTGGGAAGAAGGGAACATACTATCATGAAAACTTCATCTGAAAGCTGGGTTGATGGCAATGACTTGCTGCAAGGGTACAAAGCTCTTGGAGGGTGATTAGACTCTGGACATTTAGAATGGGGCTCTTGAATAATTCATATTGGTAAACAAGTGTGGAATGTACCATTCCTGAGACAATTGGAAGAGCACCAGCTTTGGGGAAGACACATTTCCATGTGCAGGATCCTATTTCTACGCACTGTAAGTGTCAGTGCAGGTTGTATTATAGAAAGTCGAGTATTTGAAAAAAAAAGAAAATTATATAATGTGTACTGAGTTATGGATTACCTACAAAGATGACATGGAGTCTGTGTAAGGAAAACAGTCTATTGCCATCTATATACAGCATATCAAATGACAAATATAGACTGGAAAATGGCTAAATATAAAAAAAACACTTATGCAGAAAAAGAGATGATAACATTGCAAAGGGGAGACAGGAAGTTTTGACACCACACATGAGTCATATGCCCCCTGCATACAAGCCACAAGCCAACGACGTGTGAGAAGAGCCACGTAAGCCTAATGCCTGAATTTTTGGCCACTTGTTGGCAGCTAAGCACCAAAATCCAAGGGGTTAAAGAGATGTAGTATAGTACCAGTAAAC
This sequence comes from Penaeus vannamei, assembly GCF_042767895.1. Classification (NCBI taxonomy): domain Eukaryota; kingdom Metazoa; phylum Arthropoda; class Malacostraca; order Decapoda; family Penaeidae; genus Penaeus; species Penaeus vannamei. The sequence continues at coordinate 4,059,720 of NC_091574.1, forward strand.
TAGAGACCAGGTATTTTTATGAAGGTCAATAATATCTGGAATGACAGTAGATGATTTATAATGAAAATTATTGTTATTCAGTTTTGTCAATAAATTTCACATTAGTTTGGAAATATATATATATATTTTTTCTGAAGATTTACTTTTCTTTTTAGAAGTAAAAGTATATCTTTGTGTGTGTAAGGAATGCTTAGATGGAGAAGTTAATGGAATTTGAAATACCTGGATTTGACTTTGATTAATAACCCCACACACACACACACACACACACACACACACACACACACACACACACACACACACACACACACACACACACACACACACACACACACACACACTCACACTCACACTCACACACTCACACCCACACACACACACACACACACACACACACACACACACACACACACACACACACACACACACACACACACACACACACACAAACACACACACACACACACACACACACACTCTCACACACACACACACTTATTCACTCCCTCACACATTCACACATTCACACATTCACACATTCACACATTCACACTCACACTCACACTCACACTCACACACTCACCTCACACTCACATTTTTTAAAAAAACTTTTTACATTTACACCCATTTAAACTTAACCAACACACACCCCACCCACCCACCCAACCCCCCCCCCCCCCACACCCACCTCACTCCTCCTACTCCTCACTCCTCCCCATCACTCACTTCTCACTTTATT
>NC_091574.1:4088458-4090958 GCF_042767895.1 Penaeus vannamei
AAATTCAGCCGATGAAACTCTACGGACGTATCCGCCATCTTTGAAGTTACACGGGCTGACGCGCCAAAAGAAGAAGAAAAAAAATCTACGGGAATCCAACCCATCTGCTAACTTTGAATGGTAACACCGATTCAAACTCAAATCCATGGCTACAAGGAACATGTAAGCACTTGTCTCAGCTGAACATATCCATAACTAAGACCCTACATGGACGTTCTGCTCCGCCGTGGAAAATGTCGGACCTAAGTGTATTTTATACGACTGCCCCCCCAAAAGACAGTATCCCCACTGCTGTACTTAAGCAGTATGCTTTAGCAATTATCAGTGAGCACCTTGAAACTATGCCCAATGCGTATGAATGCTACACTGATGGATCCTTGCAGTCTGGGAGTAGAGCAGGATGCGCTTTTGTCGTATATAAAAACAATATTTTGCAGCACCAGGAGTTTGTAGGCGGGTTCGCCATGACTTGGGCTAGCACTACACCGGTGACTGGAGTTGGCAGGAATGCTCATAGCCACCGAATTTCTATTAAAGTCAAGGCTCAGGGAGTCATTTTCTGCGACTCACAGAAAGTAGCTCTCCAGGCACTGTGAACACGCTAGACAAAGGTTCACCAGGTGTAAATATTGCAAATGCCATAAGGATAAATGTGTATCGTGCAAAAGAACGAGGCCATGACGCATACGTTTTGTTAGTGGATACCATCGCATGTTGGAATCCCCCCAGGCATGAAATCATGCTGACCGCCTAGCAAAATCAGCATGTGACAAGCAGAGTGTGGATATAGATCTTGGAGTATCTCTTGCTAGGATTTCACACATCATTAAAACTTCCTTCAAAGAGGACTCGTCTGTCTTGATTTTAATTCTCAACGGCCTGAAAGCTGTAGCATAAAGCACTATGACCGGTTTATGCAAGATGTATTCATCTATGGTTTATACAAAACAAGAACAAGACAGTGTGATATTGTGACCGCAAGAATCAGGCTGGGATATAGATTGTACTGGCAGGTCAGTACAGCCTGTAATGTTGAAGAAACTAAGTGTAAATTATGCAATGAAGAATATAAGCGAACACTTGTACATTATATCTCAGAGTGCCATGTAATACAGCCTTTCAGACACAATTTCCTAGCATGAGGTATGGAGAACTATGTAACTACTTCATATCATCTGATGTCTTGGAAGATATACTTATGTTGTATCCTAAATTTGGAATGTAGTATCACATGACCACATATCAAATGTTACATTGCCTTTCCACGCCCAAGCCGTATACCGGCTTGATAGATGAGTAGATAAATAACTAATTGTTCTTTTCTTTTAAATGATATAATTTAGATCGTAATAATTTTATGATCTATATTTACATTGTAATACTATTATATAATGCTTTGACCATGCATCAAATGTACCACAGCTCGCCCACGCCTGTGCAGTTAGCCAGGGTAGTAAATAAAGGACTAAACTACTCTCGAAAAAAAACGTACTGACGAATAAACCGACTTTATATAACAGTTTAAGTTGCTGTTACTATCGTGCCTTTCGAATATCATCGGTATTATTATCACAATCATCATTTACTGTTATTGTTACTGTCATTATTATTTCTATCATTATTATTATTCTTATTATCATAATCATTATCATAATCATCTTTATCATTATTAATATTTCTATCATCACCATTATAATCAGTATTATTATCATTATTATTATTATCATCATTTATCATATATATATATATATATATATATATATATATATATATATATATATATATATATATATATATACTATATATATATATATATATATATATATATATATATATATATATATATATATATATATATATATATATATATATATATATATATATATACATAAATAAATATATATATATATAAATATATATATATCATCATATCTCTCTCTCTCTCTCTCTCTCTCTCTCTCTCTCTCTCTCTCTCTCTTTCTTTCTCTCTCTCTCTCTCTCTCTCTCTCTCTCCCCCCTCTCTCTCTCTCTCTCTCTCTCTCTCTCCCTCCCTCTCTCTCTCTCTCTCTCTCTCTCTCTCTCTCTCTCTCTCTCTCTCTCTCTCTCTCTATATATATATATATATATATATATATATATATATATGTATATATATATATATATATATATATATATATGTGATGATCCTGTTTGCCAACCTCATCGCCTTCCTTATTAGTCAAACCATTTTTCCTCTTCTCCCACTTCCCCCATTTGGTTTCCAGGAAGTCCTTCCTCCTTTTCTTCCTCCTTCACCTCTCTCATTCACTTCCCTCCTCTTCCTTGCTTCAATGGCTTCGCCTCCTTCACCGTCTTCCTTTTTTTTCTCTTTCTTCTTCCTCTTCTCGTTCTCCTCCACTTCCTCCTTCTCTATCTCCATTTCCCTGCCTCCTTTCATTTCTTCTTTCCCTTTTTATTGTTTTTTTTTTCTCTCTCTCTTTCCTTCTTAACTCTACTTTGA
>NC_091574.1:4105958-4108458 GCF_042767895.1 Penaeus vannamei
GTGTGTGTGTGTGTGTGTGTGTGTGTGCGTGTGTGCATTTGCGGACATCTGCATATATATATGCATATATGTATATGTATATATGCATATATATACATATATATACATATAAATATATGTGTGTATGTGTGTAAATATATATATATATATATATATATATATATATATATGTGTGTGTGTGTGTGTGTGTGTGTGTGTGTGTGTGTGTGTGTGTGTGTGTGTGTGCGTGTGCGGACGTGTGTATATATGTATGCATATATATAAATATATATATATAATATATATGTATATGCATATATATGTATATATATATATATATATATATATATATATATATATATATATTAATATATGTGTGTGTATGTGTGTAATTATATATATATATGTATATATATACATACATACATCATACATACATACATACATATATATATATATATATATATCATATTAATATATGTGTGTGTATGTGTGTAAATATATATATATATATGTATGTATATATATGTATATATATATATATATATACATGTATATATATATGTATGCATATATGTACACACACACACACACACACACACACACACACACACACACACAAATATATATATATATATATATATATATATATATATATATATATATATATATATATATATATATATATATGTGCACACACACACATGTATATACATGTATCCATACACACACACATACACACATATATATACATGTATCCATACACACACACACACACACACACACACACACACACATATATATATATATATATATATATATATATATATATATATATATATATATATATATATATATATATATATAAACACATATATCATACAGTCAGCAAAATTGATGTGTCAAAATCAGAAATACTTCATGAACATGAATAAATAAATAAAGGGGATATAGAGGACACAAACAACTGATAAGAATTAACCATGTTTTCTTCTCTCTTCTGCCTTACTCTAATCATCCGATGCAAGATTTTCGAACTTATTTCTTTTCTTTGAAACTCCCCCCCTCTCCCCCCTCTCTTGAAAGACTGAAAACCGCAACTTTTAATTCCCTTAAAAAAAAAAAAAAAAAAATCCTGGAAAGCTACCATAATGGCATGTTTTCGGTTCAGATTAAACATCCGAGTGAACAATCAAATAGCGATGGCCCCCTTAACCTACAGGGGATTCTCGGTACTGCCCCTTCTCATTAGTATTTATGTTATTCATTGCTCTGTAATTCACTCTGAATAAACAGCATTAATAAACAAGGAGTGACTCAAGAGATATGTTATATCTTCCTTCTCAATGTACTCTCCGCTAAGAAAATGAAAATAAAACGTCCTTCTGGTTTCTGGTGAGGGAGTAAATATGTCGCAAAGAGTTATGTATAGGATGCTCTAATGCTAAGTAAATGTTTGGTCTCCGGGCATCCTTTTGGACGGAGATAGAGCTCGGAGACAGAGTGGAAGAGTGGGAGAAGTTCCTCTCTTCTCGGCGTGCTTCGTCTTCCTCATCTTTGCCTGTTCCGTTTTCGTTATTTCGTCTCTCTTCTCTTTTCTTTTTGTCTTTTATGGATTCGAATGCACAGGCGAACTAGGATGAACACACACAGACATTCAAACACAATCCATTCACACAAGCAAAACACACATACACACCAAATCACACTAACACACCCACCTACACACACAACCACACATAAACACCCAACCACACCCACCCACTTCCACCCCCACAAACACACTCAAACACCCACCCACCCATCCACACACACTCTCACAAAGCACACACACCAAACCACACACACCCCCTCCACAAACACAAACACACACACATACATAAACATCCAACAACACCTTCTCACCCACACACACACACACACCACATATAAGCATCCATCCCTCACAACCGCCAGGCATTCTCTCTCCCTCTCAAAATCACAAAGATAAGGCAATTTCCCGCGACTCAATTTACCCAAATGACTCCCTACAATCTCCCCCCTCCACCCACTCCCAAAAAGAAAAAAAAGATGTTTGTATAAAGCCAGCGCAACTTTTCTCCGGGTTTGACTCTTAACAAAGGCTGCGAGATTAGGTCCAAGAAACATGTTTGGAACGTGAATAATTCAGAAGGTCTAATGCTGAATATTGGATCGACTGTTTCTCTCTCTCTCTCTTTTCTTAAGGGGGAAGGGGGGGGGGGGCTGAAAACGGAGATTGTGACTGATTGTAAACTTTTGTTCGATTTTGTTATTATGTGGGGTAATTTTCTATATTACGTCCGCATGACCGATATCGACGATTTTGGTATCGTTGGATTCCCCTCTCACTCTATACAATGCAAATAGATAGGTTTTATTGCGCGCTAACCCCCCGTTAGCGACAAACTTGGTCCCGATTGCGGGGGCGACGATGTCGGAGCGCCGGACGTAATATAGAAAATTACCCTAATAATTTAACCTCACAGTGAAAATAATCATA
>NC_091574.1:4118458-4120958 GCF_042767895.1 Penaeus vannamei
GTCGGAACCTCAAGAGGTTCTCCGAGTCTCTAGCAGGCACCAGAGACTCCATTGTTCAGGCCTTGGAGTTTATTGACAGCCTTACAGCAACAGTCAACAACATCCAAGAGCCAGCAAGAAGGAGTATTGCTTGTAGCGCTATTCCTGAGCGCATTGATGCTGAGTGCGAGCAAACTCCCCAGACAGTATCTGGTGGAAATCCCTTGCTTTACTCAAACAAAGACAAAACTCTGAAGAGTATTAATGCCAAACGTGACTCAGCAGTTAAAATTACACACAACCCTCAGGCCACAAAACAAAGCAGTGGCTTAGAAGAGATTCAGAAAGTCCCCCCTACAAAGCAAAACCCTGCAAAGTCTAAATCTTCCTTCTGTAGTTCATGCCGAAGAAGGGGTCACACTTCAGATAACTGCAGATCAAAACTGAATTGTGATTTTTGTCATAAAACCGGTCACACACGAGCAGACTGTCGTACACGTATTGCTGAGGAGAAACAGAGATCTTTCTTCTCAACATTACTTAGTGAACAAGCCAACCAGACAGCATCTCTACTTCAATCCTTTCACAGCAAATTAGTACAGTCTGTGGTTCCTCCTACTCAAATTCCTCACTGCGGTGCAGGATACTACAGAGGAGTACAAGGTCCATTCATACCCGCCCATAGCTATCAGTATTCTCAATATGCGGGGCTGCCAACAAACCTTAACCCTTCTCTCGGCTAATGTCCGCGGTCTCCGCACCAACATAGGAGAGTTAAATCTCATGACACTCTCTGAGAAGCCTGACATCATAGCATGTACAGAGACGTTCCTTGATAGCACAGTAGCCAAGGGGGAATGTAAAATCTCTGGATACAGTCAATGGGAACGCAGAGATCGTGTCAATGGACAAAAAGGTGGAGTGGCAGTATGCTTTAAAAAGGATCTCCACATTCAACCTCTCTCCCCAGTGCTTCCTGACCTCCTTGAAATAATGTTTTTCAAGATCATAACTGCAAGGAAACAATCCATCCTTCTGTGTGTCATGTATAGGCCTCAGTGGCAAGGTAGTTATCCGATTGAATATCTCCATACGAATTTGGATAACCTAATGCTGTATTACAATTGTTCCAATGTAATATTGCTGGGTGATTGGAATCAGCACCTAGTTCAAAATGCCTTTGACACCTTCTTAACTGTGTATGAGCTGCATAATCATGTAGACTTTCCTACACACGACTCGGGCTCATCCCTGGACCCAGTCATATCAGATATTCCCAGTTTACTTCTCAGCTGTAAACGTCTCAGCACAGTTGGAACCTCTGACCACAATGCTGTTCTCACTCGCTTTGTCATTGACGTGGGTGAGGATAAGAGAAAAGAGAGGACTCTCTGGCAGTGGGGAAGAACAAACTGGGAGGCCGCAAAAGCAGATCTGCAAAACACAGACTGGAACATACTACTGCAGGGCAGTATTGATAATCAGGTAACCAGACTGACAAACAAACTTCTGGACATTCAGAGAAAGTATGTCCCTCATAGGAGTTATGTGGAGAAGCCTCACGACCCACCCTGGTTTGGTCATCAATGCCGCAATGCAGCCAACACAAAGTATGAATCCTGGAGGCAATACAAGAAAAGACCATCTAGCAGCAACAAAAATGTTCATAAACAAGCTTGCATAAGACTTAGAGAAACCCTTCAATGGGCAAAAAGTCGATGGACAACTGATCTGCGACATAAACTGCAGAGAGGTAATATTGCATCAAAGGAATGGTGGAATCTCACCAAAAACATGCAAGGCCTTTCACGGGAAGATCTCATCCCACCACTTACTTGCAAAAACGGATCTACAGCCACATCAAACATGGAGAAAGCAGAGACCCTTGCTTTACATTTTGCAGAAAAAATGACAGTTCTGGACCCCGAAAGTCCCGCTCCCATTCTACTGCAACGAACCAGAAAGAAGCTGAATTTCTTGAACATCCAAGGTTCAAATGTTCAGCGTATTCTGGAAAAACTTTATGTAAGTAAAGCCACTGGTCCAGACGGAGTTAGCCCACATCTCCTCCGTTCATGTGCTGCTGAAGTAGCCCCTCCTCTAACACTCATCTTTACAGAGTGCTTCTCAGAGACATGCTGGCCTTCTATTTGGAAATCTGCAAGGATTGTGCCAGTCCACAAAAAGGATTCCAAATCAAAACCAAGTAATTATCGACCAATCTCTCTTTTGCCAGTCATTGCAAAGGTCTTTGAAGAGATAATCGTTCAAGAGTTGTGTGAGCACCTTGACGACAACCGATTGCTTTCCCCACGTCAGTTTGGCTTCGTAAAGGGAAAATCGGCATCAGACCTTTTACTGCTCCTCTCACACAAATGGAGTCAAAACCTTGACAATGGATACGACACTCGGGTCATTGCACTGGATATATCAGGTGCTTTTGATACCGTCTGGCATAATGGACTCCTTTCAAAAATCAAGAGCCTAGGGATAGAGGGAAACTTTCTGGCACTACTAAAGG
>NC_091574.1:4138458-4143458 GCF_042767895.1 Penaeus vannamei
AAATGATAATATTTTTTTCCACCTGGTATGTCATATTTTCTTCTCAGAAATATTATCTATGAGAAACAGTAAAATATCATAGTTTACCTTCGAAATTCCTAAGTGCATGCTATAGCTGGAATGGGAATCTGGATGGAATTCGTCCATTTGGAATTAGGAATCCAATCTCATTCTGGTTTGATGGTAATTTTTCCTCCTCGCCAAACCTTAAAAATTCCCCTTTTAGATTTAGATACATTATTAGATACATATATGTCTATCTGCACACACACATACATAGACATACAAAAACAGTCACACTCCCCCTTCTACACATACACACACACACACCCCATCCTCTCACCCACGCACCCCCCTCCACACACACAAACACTCCTCCCACTCCCCCTACCCACACCCAAACACTCTCACCCCCACCCAACGCTCGTGCCCCACCCCGCAGTACCCCCTCCTCACAAACACAGACACACCCAAACAAATACACCCACCCATCCACACACTACCATGCAAACACACCCATCCACCCACCCAGACAAACACACCCACCCACGCACACACAAACACAGCCATCCACCGACCCACACCCACACAAAGACACCCAAACACCCACCCACCCTAACACACACAACAGAGAGAGAGAGAGAGAGAGAGAGAGAGAGAGAGAGAGAGAGAGAGAGAGAGAGAGAGAGAGGGAGAGAGAGAGAGAGAGAGAGAGAGAGAGAGAGAGAGAGAGAGAGAGAGAGAGAGAGAGAGAGAGAGAGAGAGAGAGAGAGAGAAAGCGAGAGAAAGCGAGAGAAAGCGAGTAGAAGAGAGAGAGAGAGATGAGAGAAAGAGAACAGACATCTTAATAGAAGCTGTTCAGGAGTTTCAGGAAGAACAAAATACTCTCCCGTGTAGAACACTTGATTAAAGAGCTATCATCATCTTGCCCTTTCCACTGATTTGAATTTGATGAGGGTTAAATTGAAAATTGAAAAGATTGATAGGAATGATGATGACGATAAAGATGGTAGTAAGGATAATATCAATGATAATAACGGTAACAATAAGCATGATGATAACTGATAATAATAATAACAATGGGATTTATGATTATGATGATAATAATAGTAATAATGATATTAAAAATTATGATAGTAATGATATTAGCAAAGTAATAATGGTAACAATAACAATTATGATAATAAAATGATGATGATGATGGCAATAGCATAAGGACACCAATGGTAATAATAGTAATGATGATAATGATAGTAATATTAACAATAATAACAGTAACAACGAAGATCATAACGATACAAATGTTAATAATAGTAATAATAACAAATATGACTATAATGATAATGACAATAATAATAACAATAACAATACTGATAATATATCATAATAATAAAATCGAAATAATGACAATGAAAATGATAAGGATTATGATAATGAAAAAGTTATCAAAAATGACACTGGCCACTTCATAGTAATGCATATTCAAATATATGTAAATGGAAATCTCCACAGTGTTATTTCTATCCTAGATCAAGTATTAAAGAAACTTTGTAGATATTTCCTGATTATCCTCTTATATATGTAGCGACATACGACGGTTTAGAATTGATTGAGGAAACGGATGAGCGACCTTATGAGGAGACGGTCGTTTAAAAGGTGAGTGAAAACGCTTGTTAAAGAAAGAAAGAAAGAAAGAACGTAAAAACGAAAGAAAGAAAGAAAAACATAAAAAAGAAAGAAGGAAAGAAAAAAAAGAAAGAAAAACATAAAAAAGAAAGAAAGAAAGAAAAACATAAGAAAGAAAGAAAGAAAGAACATAAAAAAGAAAGAAAGAAAACATAAAAAAGAAAGAAAGAAAGAAAAACATAAAAAAGAAAGAAAGAAAAACATAAGAAAGAAAGAAAGAAAAACATAAAAAAGAAAGAAAGAAAAACATAAAAAAGAAAGAAAGAAAGAAAGAAAAACATAAAAAAGAAAGAAAAAAAGAAAAATCTATAGGCTTAACGAATTATGTATATATATATATATATATATATATATATATATATATATATATATATATATATATATATATATATATATATATATATATATATAAATGGATATCTCAAACGCTATAGACATTTGTCTCTCTCTCTCTGCTGCTAGAATTCTATTGTTTGAGTTGTATAATACAGTATTTAATATATATGTATAATACAGTATCTAATATGATATTTATATTTAATATAAATATCTTAGAAGAGGGGTATTTCAGCGAAATACATATTTCCTTATGCTAGAATTCTATCTTTGGAAGAAAGGAATGAAATGGCTTTATTAATGATAAAAAACAAAATGAGAAATAAAATTAAGAACAAGAGAAAAGGAGAGAGAAGGAGAAGAAGAAGAAGAAGAAGAGGAGGAGAGAAGGACGAAAGAAGGAGGAGGGGGAAGAAAGAAGAAGAGGTAAGGAAGAAGAAGAGATAAGAAAGAAGAAAAGAGATGAAAGAAGAAGGAAGAATAAAGAAGAAGGAGAAGAAAAAACAACAGAAGGTTCAAACTTGATTATCACTAAAATCATTTACGAGAGTACGCGATAAATTCTCTAGATTCAGTAACACATCCACCCAGTCGAACTCACGAACTCACAAACGAAAAACAAAAATGCAAGAAGTAAAAAAGGCATAAAAACAAAACAAACAACAACAACAACAACAAAAAACTAAAGAAAAAGAGAAAATTTCTGTTCTATTTTACGTTGCAATTGAATAAGAGAGACCCCAGAAAAAGGTAGGATAATGACGTCACAATCTGACATTCGAATTTTTGAAGCTCGAACGCGAGGATTTCCTTTGACAGAAAGATTACTTATTGTGGATTTCAAGATTGCCTGAATCAACTTTCAGATTACTTAGATTAACGTAGCCTTTAAGACTGATTCAGGATTAGGCTTAAATTTACTTAGATTTCATTGATAGATTTACTTAGACATTACTTTGATTTACTCAAATAAAAAATGACTTTGATTTGACTTAATGTTTACTTGTCTCTACTTAGATTTGATGTTTACTTAGGTTTACTTGATAATTATTGGGAGATGAACCAATTTGAATATTATGACGAATTAAGCTGGATTTGTCCCACCAACAGTACCCACAGCTAATAATTTTCTCTCACATAACAATAAATTGGAATCTTTCCATGTAGTGTTCATGCCCTATAGATACTGGCACCATTACACTATTCATAATTATTTTCACATAACTATTTTCACTATTTTCATAACTATTTTCACTATTTTCATAACTATTTTCACTATTTTCATAACTATTTTCACTATTTTCATAACTATTTTCACTATTTTCATAACTATTTTCACTATTTTCATAACTATTTTCACTAGTCTGATAATAGGCTCTGAACGTGGCCATGGAGATCATTTTACATCGGTCGGCGGCCATAGAAAGGGTTGGTGGCCATTGACTTAGATCATAAGCAGTTAAATCACTATCAGTTAAATCACTATCGAAATCGCATTTCTTACCTCCGTGAAACTAGCTGACGGGCCACCTAGTTATAGACCATTTTCTCTGCTAGACAGCTGTTTCAGACTATAATCCTCGGGAGTATTTCTTTCCGGAATAAGCTATTTTAGTGAAAGCGAAACCAGAATAGGATTTTTTTTTTAACAGATCAGTTACACATAGTTCAGTCATAGTTTTTTTTTTTTTTTTTTTTTTTTTTTTTTTTTTTTTTTACAGGTTACTCATAGTTCAGTCATAGTTTTTTTTTTTTACTGATCAGTTACACATGGCTCAGTCACAGGACAGAGACACAGACACATAAAAATACAACAGGGGGAAAATCTGATTGCAACCTGGGCGAATTGCTTACTTCCACCCGGGCGCTTTCCGTGTCTTTCAGCCCCGGGCGAGGTTGCAATCAGAAGGATCGGTTCTTGCTCCCTGTTGCAGATTCGAACCCGCGACCACGGAATGCTCAAAAACTGCATCCTATCGACCAAATGGCACTTTCCAGAGACCAGCCCTTATTGATTATATTAATCTTATCATAGACACTGGTCTTGTCTTCGATATGATTAGGGATATATATATATATATATATATATATATATATATGTATGTATATATATATATATATATATATATATATATATATATATATATATATATATATATATTTTTTTTTTTTTTTTTTTTTTTTTTTTAATTAATTTTTTATTATTATTATTATTATTATTATTATTTTTATTATTAGTTTACCACATAGATGATATGTTTATAATATAAGCATAATGACAGTTCTTCAGGCATGTATTACTAATGTTTGACTAATAGCCCTTTACATAAATATCAGCATAGCCACTTTGGACAGATGCTGTAGCATCCCCCTCTATGCAGAAATTACTTGTTCCGTTTCGAAATGAAAGGAGAGGAAATTTTATGTTGTAAATAAATCCATTATTGAGTCATCTTGCTAAGAAGCTAAAATTGATATAATTTTTTTTTATAGATTTTTCCTTACTGTTCTGTAAATAAATCTTAAATAAATCGGCCACGGTGACGAGGGACAAATTCGTTTGGGAGGAGTCTTTCTCTAACATATTTGTATGTATGTGCGTGAGTGCGTGTTCGTGTGTATGTGTATGTGTGCGTGAGTGTGTGTTGGTGTGTGTGTTTGTTTATTTGTTTGTTTGTTTATATGTTATCTAACACATTTGTATGTATGTGTATGTCTGCATGAGTGTGTGTGTTTGTTTATTTGTTTGTTTGTTTATATGTGAGTGTGTCTGTGTGCGTGTATGTGCATATGAGCTTACTGTGAACTATTACTGTGTGCTCAGAATGTTTATGTTATGTGTGTGTGTGTGTTTACTTGTTTTGTGTGTTTACGTGTGTACGTGCATATGAGCTTGCGATAAACTGTTGCTGTGTGCTCAGCATGTTTATTTTTTTGTGTATGTGTGTCTGCGCATATGTGTATGAGTGCATATGTGA
>NC_091574.1:4173458-4175958 GCF_042767895.1 Penaeus vannamei
CCTGCTGTACCCTCTCTCTACCACCGCCTGCTGTACCCTCTCTCTACCACCGCCTGCTGTACCCTCTCTCTACCACCGCCTGCTGTACCCTCTCTCTACCACTGCCTGCTGTACCCTCTCTCTACCACTGCCTGCTGTACCCTCTCTCTACCACCGCCTGCTGTACCCTCTCTCTACCACCGCCTGCTGTACCCTCTCTCTACCACCGCCAACTGTACCCTCTCTCTACCACTGCCTACTGTACCCTCTCTCTACCACCGCCTGCTGTACCCTCTCTCTACCACCGCCAACTGTACCCTCATTCTACCACCGCCTGCTGTACCCTCTCTCTACCACCGCTTGCTGTACCCTCACTCTACCACCGCCTGCTGTACCCTCTCTCTACCACCGCCTGCTGTACCCTCACTCTACCACCGCCTGCTGTACCCTCACTCTACCACCGCCTGCTGTACCCTCTCTCTACCACCGCCTGCTGTACCCTCTCTCTACCACCGCCTTCTGTACCCTCTCTCTACCACCGCCTGCTGTACCCTCTCTCTACCACCGCCTGCTGTACCCTCACTCTACCACCGCCTGCTGTACCCTCTCTCTAGCCCGCCAACTGTACCCTCTCTCTACCACCGCCTGCTCTACCCTCTCTCTAGCCCGCCAACTGTACCCTCTCTCTACCACCGCCTGCTGTATCTTCTCTCTACCACCGTCTGCTGTACCCTCTCTCTACCACCGCCTGCTCTACCCTCTCTCTAGCCCGCCAACTGTACCCTCTCTCTACCACCGCCTGCTCTACCCTCTCTCTACCACCGCCTGCTGTACCCTCACTCTACCACCGCTTGCTGTACCCTCTCTCTACCACCGCCTGCTGTACCCTCTCTCTACCACTGCCTGCTGTACCCTCACTCTACCACCGCTTGCTGTACCCTCTCTCTACCACCGCTTGCTGTACCCTCACTCTACCACCGCCTGCTGTACCCTCTCTCTACCACCGCCTGCTGTACCCTCTCTCTACCACCGCCTGCTGTACCCTCACTCTACCACCGCTTGCTGTACCCTCTCTCTACCACTGCCTGCTGTACCCTCTCTCTACCACCGCCTGCTGTACCCTCACTCTACCACCGCCTGCTGTATCCTCTCTCTACCACCGCCTGTTGTACCCTCTCTCTACCACCGCCTGCTGTACCCTCACTCTACCACCGCCTGCTGTACCCTCACTCTAGCCCGCCAACTGTACCCTCACTCTACCACCGCCTGCTGTACCCTCTCTCTACCACCGCCTGCTGTACCTCTCTTTACCACCGCCTGCTGTACCCTCTCTCTACCACTGCCTGCTGTACCCTCTCTCTACCACCGCCTGCTGTACCCTCTCTCTACCACCGCCTGCTGTACCCTCTCTCTACCACTGCTTGCTGTACCCTCTCTCTACCACTGCTTGCTGTACCCTCTCTCTACCACCGCCTGCTGTACCCTCTCTCTACCACCGCCTGCTGTACCCTCTCTCTACCACCGCCTGCTGTACCCTCACTATACCACCACTTACTGTACCCTCTCTCTACCACCACCTGCTGTACCCTCTCTCTACCACCGCCAACTGTACCCTCTCTCTACCACCGCCTGCTGTACCCTCTCTCTACCACCGCCTGCTGTACCCTCTCTCTACCACCGCCTGCTGTACCCTCTCTCTACCACCGCCTGCTGTACCCTCTCTCTACCACCGCCTGCTGTACCCTCTCTCTACCACCGCCTGCTGTACCCTCTCTCTACCACCGCCTGCTGTACCCTCTCTCTACCACTGCCTGCTGTACCCTCTCTCTACCACTGCCTGCTGTACCCTCTCTCTACCACCGCCTGCTGTACCCTCTCTCTACCACTGCCTGCTGTACCCTCTCTCTACCACTGCCTGCTGTACCCTCACTCTAACACCACTTACTGTACCCTCTCTCTACCACCGCCTGCTGTACCCTCACTCTAGCCCGCCAACTGTACCCTCTCTGTAACACCGCCTGCTGTACCCTCACTATACCACCACTTACTGTACCCTCCCTCTACCACCGCCTGCTGTACCCTCTCTCTACCACCGCCTGCTGTACCTCTCTTTACCACCGCCTGCTGTACCCTCTCTCTACCACCGCCTGCTGTACCCTCTCTCTACCACCGCCTGCTGTACCCTCTCTCTACCACCGCCTGCTGTACCCTCTCTCTACCACCGCCTGCTGTACCCTCTCTCTACCACCGCCTGCTGTACCCTCTCTCTACCACCACCTGCTGTACCCTCACTTTGGTGTCGTGAACTGTATCCTCATTGTAGCTCGCCCACTGTACCCCCACCCCCTCCCCCAGTCCCCCAGGCCGCCCGCGCTGTAACACAGAGCTAAACAACCTTGGCTTTGTGTTGATTCCTGTCATTTAAACATTATGATCCTCATGTTAATTCGATTTAGACCTTAATCCCATTTGCTCCGCTTCCGGTTTGCTCTGCTAACGAACTTTACGAGAGGATATATAT
>NC_091574.1:4183458-4188458 GCF_042767895.1 Penaeus vannamei
TGGTCTCTCTCTTTCTCTCTCTCTCTATCAATCTATATATCTTCTAATGTGTTCTTCTCTGTCTCTTTCCTCTTTCTTTCTTTGTCTCTCTCTCTCTCTCTCTCTCTCTCTCTCTCTCTCTCTCTCTCTCTCTTTCCTATCTATCTCTCTCTCTCTCTCTCTTCTTTCCTATTTCCCTCTTCATCTCTCCCCTTTCCCTTCTCCATTCTTCCCTCACCAGCAAGAACCTCCCCTCTTCGTATGACATGACAACAGAAACAAAAGGATGACAAATTAAGAGCTTGTCACGACTTCCTGTCATAAACCAAGCAAAAAAAAAAAAAAAAAAAAAAAAAAAAAAAAAAGAA
The DNA here is from genome assembly GCF_042767895.1 of Penaeus vannamei. NCBI lineage: Eukaryota > Metazoa > Arthropoda > Malacostraca > Decapoda > Penaeidae > Penaeus > Penaeus vannamei. Next base: position 4,183,806 of record NC_091574.1, read on the forward strand.
AAAGAGAGAGAGAGAGAGAGAGAGAGAGAGAGAGAGAGAGAGAGAGAGAGAGAGAGAGAGAGAGAGAGAGAGAGAGAGAGAGAGAGAGAGAGAAAGAAAGAAAGAAAGAAAGAAAGAAAAGAGATCTAAGCATTTCCCAAAATATTAATTCTTTTTATCGGATTGTTCTTCTATCTCTCTGTGAGTGTGGGGGGGCGATAGAGGTTAATTTCCAATATTGCTACTTCCATCAGTATAAATACTTGATTTAAATGTTCACCTTCTGAAGTAATTATCTGTGTAACCCTTACTCTGTAATAACATGTGATAACATTTATTATTCTCTGTGATAACATTTATTATTCATAGATCGACCGAACTCCCGCAAATATCATGGTTATCTATACAATCAAATGTGAATAATATATATACCCTTAGTACATGTGATTGTTTCATAACAAATAATTTTAAAATGAATACACATAATCTATGCCTTTAGTAATGTAATTCATCCCTGTGTGTTTTTGTTTACACTTCGTCTTATAGGAAAAAAGAGCTTCACAGACTATAATATATAACTATATAACGTACTTCTATTCAAAATCCAGCAGAAAGAGAAGAGAAAGAGAAGAGAGAGAGAAGAGAGAGAGAAGAGAGAGAGAGAGAGGAGAGAGATAAGAGAAGAGAGAGAAGAGAAGAGAGAGAAGAGAAAAGAAGAGAGGGAGAGAGAGAGAGAGAGAGAGAGAGAGAGAGAGAGAGAGAGAGAGAGAGAGAGCGAGAGAGAGAGAGAGAAGAGAAGAGGAGAGAGAGAAGAGAAGAGAAGAGAAGATAGAGAGAGAGAAGAGAAAAGGAAAGAGAAAGAGAGAGAGAGAGAGAGAGAAAAGAGAGAGAGAGAAGAGAGAGAAGAGAGAAAGTGAGAGAGAGAGAAGAAAGAGCAAAAGAGAGAGAGAGAGAAGGGGGGAGAGAAGAAAGAGAGAAGAGAAGAGAAGAGAAGAGAAGAGAAGAGAAGAGAAGAGAAGAGAAGAGAGGAGAAGAGAAGAGAAGAGAAGAGAAGAGAAGAGAAGAGAAGAGAAGAGAAGAGAGACAGAGAGACGAGTGCACTGGTAGTGGTCTCGTTCAAATGACCCGCGTTCAAATCCCGCGCTGCCATTCCTTGCACGCAGGGGGTAATTTAGCAGCAGAAAAAAAAATAGGCAAAAAAAAAAAAAAAAAAAAAAAAAAAAAAAAAAATAGCAGCAAAAAAAAAAAAAAAAAAATAAAAAAAAAAAAAAAAAAAAAAAAAAAAAAAAAAAAATCAGACAGCGTGTTACACTAAGGAAAACCATTGTAAGATAATAAATCAATCTAAATCATAAATATGATTACAATTTATGAAAATCTTGGACTCCGCTGAGTACCCACAATTCCCTCGAAACAAACATACGACAATCGAGATGCGCGCGGCGACTGTTAAAAAAGAAAAGAAAAGAAAGAAAACAAAAAACAGAATAGCAACTCTCAAATTTTCATCACGTGACATTAACCCTAGCAAAATATTCAGGTCAATTACGCTATTGTACATGAGCAACTTCATAATTTAATAATACGCATTTCATAACACACCCACCTCCATTCTGCTGCCAGCGCCATTGCAACACTCTCCCCGTTCTGTACAAAATGTCTTGCAATACTTCTCACTTGCAATATTGCCTTCCTTGCAACATCAACTGGCTTGTAAAATACATGCGGTTATTACTCGACTAAATAGAATGACGCAAGCACAGCGGTGATGCAAACGGGAATGAAGACAGTTGTATAAAGAGAAAAAATCCGGAGGAAAATAATGAATGAGAGAGAGAGAGAGAGAGAGAGAGAGAGAGAGAGAGAGAGAGGGAGAGAGAGAGAGAGAGAGAGAGAGAGAGAGAGAGAGAGAGAGAGAGAGAGAGAGAGAGAGAGAGAGAGAGGGAGAGAGAGAGAGAGAGAGAGAGAGAGAGAGAGAGAGAGAGAGAGAGAGAGAGAGAGAGAGAGATAGAGAGAGAGAGAGAGAGAGAGCAAATCAAGGGAAAAAAAAGAGAGAAGGAGAGGGGAGATAACTAGATAGATGGAGAATGGGAGAGAGAGAAAGCGATGAAAAACTGAGAGAGAGAGAGATAGAGAGAAACAGAGTAATACAGAGAAAAAGAGAGAAAGGGGTGAGAGTCAAGTAGATAAACAAACAAATAGATAGACAGAAAAATCGACGAATATATATAGAGAGAGATAGAAAAGAAAGAAAAATATAGATAAATAGTTCAATGGACTGACGAATTGATAGCTAGGTAGATAGATAGAAAGGAGGTAAATATATATAGAAAAAATGATAGAGAGAGAGAAAAAGAGGTATTAAACATAACCCACTCTATGTACAAGGAGTCATCTCATATATATGCAAATAAACTCACAGATGAGCGCTCTTTAAAAAATTCCCGACTCACTTCTGCTTATTCTAGGAGACTGAAATTTCCGTCTGCAGGTCGTGTTTGAAACCCCGAAGTAACTTCAGAAATCAGCGCCTCATCATCTTGGAAACTTTTGCCCTCCAAAAATGACTTCATGGACGGAAAGAGGTGAAAGTCAGCTGGTACAAGGTCAGGGGGATAAGGAGAACGAGGAAAGATGTCGTAGCCTCAGGACTGTGCTTCCTTCTGAACAATGTGAAAGTTGTGAACAGGGGTGTTGTGTTGCAGGAGGAGGACACCTTTGGTCAACATTCCGCGCCTCTTGGTTTTGACAGCCTCCTGCAATTTCTGTAGCAGTGAAGCGCAGTAAGCTCCTGTAACTGTTGTACCTTTAGCCAGGAAATCCATCATCTCTACTCCATACTTGTCCCAAAAAGATTGTGAGCATGACCTTGCCTGCCAAAGGTGTGACACAGACCCTTTCAGGAGGTGGAGTCGAAGTGCTTCCATTGTTTTGACTGGGACTTTGTTTCTGGATCATAATGATTGGCCCAAGTTTCATCCTGCGTAATTAGTCTGTCACGTGACAAAAAGGACCTGAGAACAATGGACTCGTTCCTGCTTCTGGAAAGGTGCAAGTAGCCTGGGAACCCACTGAGCAACTTTTGCTAGACGCAGACGATCATGAATGATTTTATCCACAGAACCAACGCTAATCTTGCCGTCCTGGGCGAGCTGACGAACAGTAATACGGCGATCTCCCAAAATGCCAGTCTCCACCTGATGAATGGTGTCTTCATCAGCGGCAGACTGGGGTCACCCTGGGACACGAGCCTTTTTCACAGATCTCTGACCACACCTGTTCTGGCGGTGACAACGCTTAATGGCGTCACATGATGGGCATCCTCTCCATAAGTTGCTTTCATTTGATCGAAGGTCTCTTGTGGTGTGCAGCCATTCAACCATAAAAACCTGATGACTGCTTTATACTCCACTGGTTCCATTTTCACAGTTTACTGCACCTTCACCATTGTAATAGAAAACATGGGAAGTGAGTCAGGGATCTTTAATGAGTGCCCCTCGTGCGAAAGAAATATGTATAAGCAAGCGAGTATGCCTATATTTTTGTTTCCTATTTTCAGAGAGAGAGAAAGAGAGAGAGAGAGAGAGAGAGAGAGAGAGAGAGAGAGAGAGAGAGAGAGACAGGGAGAGAGAGAGAGAGAGAGAGAGAGAGAGAGAGAGAGAGAGAGACAGGAAGAAGGAGAAAGGACAAGAAAAAAACATATATATAACATATATGAACACACACAAGAAAAAAAGAAATATATAAAGAAATATATAGAAATATATAAAATATATAGAAATATATAGAAATATATAAAGAAATATATAGAAGCAAGCGAGTATGTACATACTTTTGTTTTCTATCTTCACACACACATGATATATATGTATATATATATATATATATATATATATATATATATATATATATATATATATATATATATATATATATATGTATGTATATATACATATATATATATATATATATACATGTATATATATATATATATATATATATATATATATATATATATATATATATATATATATATATATATATAACAAGAAGGCAAATTGAATAACAGGAAACAAACACGCATCTCTTAGCCAAAAAGAAACCCATGACTAACACGCAGCCCCTCAGCCGCATAATATCTATTCCTCCATCAAGTTGTCTTTAGAACGACGGCCTCGAAGTCTGCGAGCGATGCGAATACACTACAACTCACTTCCAGGTCAAAATTATTGGTTGCGAGGTCAATAAACGCTAATTTTGCCAGTTTTTGTTTTTTTGTTTTTTTGGGGTGTGTGTGGCTCGGTAGGGTGGGGGTGGGTTGGTGGGGAGTGTATGTACGTGAGGGTGGGTTGGTGGGTCAGGCATTTGGGATGAAGATAGGGGAGGGGGGTATTTTTATATCTCTGTTTCTCTCTCTTTATCTGTCTCTGCCTGTCTGTCTTTCCTTCCACCCTCTCTCTCAGTGTTTCTCTCTCTCCCTCTCCTTCTCTCTCCCTCTCTCTCCCTCTCTCTTTCTTTCTCTCTCTCACTCTTTCTCTCTCTTTCTGTCTCCCTCTCTTTCTCTTTCTTTCTCTCTCTCTCTCTCACTTCTCTCTTCCTCTCTCTCTTTCTCTCTCTCTCCCTCTCTCTCTCTCTCTCTCTCTCTCTCTCTCTCTCTCTCTCTCTCTCTCTCTC
>NC_091574.1:4190958-4195958 GCF_042767895.1 Penaeus vannamei
GGGATAATAATAATAAGAAAAGGAAGAAGAAGAAGAAGAAGAGGAAGAGGAAAGAGAATAAGAACTCTTCCTTCGCAGAGACAGAACGCAGGAAGAGAGTAGGAGGAGGAAGAAGAAGAAGAAGAAGAAGAACTAAAAGAAATAGAGGAAGAAGAAGAAGAAGGAGAAGAAGAAGAAGAACTAAAAGAAATAGAGAAAGAAGAAGAAGAAGGAGAAGAAGAAGAACTAAAAGAAATAGAAGAAGAAAAAGAAGGAAGAGGAAAAGAAGGAGAAGAGAAGAAGTAAAAGAAATAGAGCAAGAAGAAGAAGAAAGAGTAGAAGAAGAAGAAAAAGAAAACGAAGAGGAAGAAGAATTAATAGAAATAGAGCAAGAAGAAGAAGAAAGACGAGAAGAAGAAGAAGAAGAAAGAGGGAGAGAAGAAGGAGAAGAAAAACTAATAGAAATAAAGCAAGAAGAAGAAAAAGAAGAAGAAGGAAAAAAAGAGAAGAAGAAGAAGAACTAAAAGAAAAATAGCAAAAAGAAGAAGAAAGAGGAGAAGAAGATGAAAAAATAAGAACTAAAAGAAATTGAGGAAGAAGAAGAAGAGAGAGGAGAAAAAGACGAAGAAAAAGAAGAAGAAAGAGGAAAAGAAGAAGAAGACGAGGAAGAAGAGAGAAGAAGAAGCAGAAGAGAGAAGAAAGAGAAGAAGAAGTAATAGGGGAATAATAATTTGAAAGAGGAGAAGAAGAAAAAGACGAAGGAGAAGAGAGAGAAGGAAGAAGAAGAAAGAGGAAAAAGAAGAGTGGATTATAATGATAAGAAAAAGGAGAAGAAGAAGAGGAAGAAGAGGAAAGAGAAGACAAAGAATAAATCTTACTATTCAGAAGCAGAAAGAAAAGAGGAAGAAGAAGAAGAGGGATAATAATAAGAAAATGAGAAGAAGAAGAGGGATAATAATAAATAAGAAAAGGAAGAAGAAGAATGAAGAAGAAGAGGAAGAGGAGGAAGAGAATAAAGAACTCTTCCTTCACGCAGAAGACAGAACGCAGGAAGAGAGTAGGAGGAGGAAGAAGAAGAAGAAGAAGAAGAACTAAAAGGAAATAGAGAGAAGAAGAAGAAGAAGGAGAAGAAGAAGAAGAACTAAAGAAATAGAGAAAGAAGAAGAAGAAGGAGAAGAAGAAGAACTAAAAGAAATAGAAGAAGAAAAAGAAGGAAGAGGAAAAGGAAGGAGAAGAAGAAGAAGGTGAAAGAAATAGAGCAAGAAGAAGAAGAAAGAGTAGAAGAAGAAGAAAAGAAAACGAAGAGGAAGAAGAATTAATAGAAATAGAGCAAGAAGAAGAAGAAAGACGAAGAAGAAGAAGAAAGAAGAGAGGGGAGAGAAGAAGGAGAAGAAAAACTAATAGAAATAAAGCAAGAAGAAGAAAAAGAAGAAGAAGAAGAACTAAAAGAAATATAGCAAAAGAAGAAGAAAGAGGAGAAGAAGATGAAAAAGAAGAAGAAGAAAAAATAAGAACTAAAAGAAATTGAGGAAGAAGAAGAAGAGAGGAAAAAAGACGAAGAAAAAGAAGAAGAAAGAGGAAAAGAAGAAGACGAGGAAGAAGAGAGAAGAAGAAGAAGAAGAGAGAAGAAAGAGAAGAAGAAGTAATAGGAGAATAAGAATTTGAAAGAGGAGAAGAAGAAAAAGACGAAGGAGAAGAGAGAGAAGAAGAAGAAGAAAGAGGAGAAGAAGAGAAAGAGGAGAGAGAGCAAGGCCTCTTTCTTCTCTCTCTCGACGACGAGCTACCCGTGAGTTGTTGCAGTGTTGCCATATCTGAAATCGATGGCCAATCCTTGTAAATATTCCCCAACGTAAATAAAAGAATAAACAGGTACATAAAGTGACAGGGAATATGTTAAGCGTCGCGTAGAAGAAGAGGGAAAAGGATTAGGATGTAGGATGTAGGATGCGGGTAGGGTCTTGTATCGGAGAAGGAGGGAGAGCGTTGTGTGTTGTTATTTTTTCTTTGTTTCTGTGTTTGTTTGTTGTTTTTGGTTGTGTCTGTTTGTTGGTCTGTGTCTCTCTTTCGGTAGTCTAATTATTCCCGCTCTCTCTCTTCTCTCTCTCTCTCTCTCTCTCTCTCTCTCTCTCTCTCTCTTCTCTCTCTCTCTCTTTCTCTCTCTCTCTCTTTCTCTCTTTCATTTTTGTGCGTATTCGTATGTGTTTATGTGTGTGTTTCATTCATTTCTCCCTCTTTCTCTGTTTCTGTCTCTCTCTCTCTCTCTCTCTCTCTCTCTCTCTCTCTCTCTCTCTCTCTCTCTCTCTCTCTCTCTCTCGCTCTCTCTCTCTCTCTCCCTCTCTCTCTCTCTCTCTCTCTCTCTCTCTCTCTCTCTCGCTCTCTCTCTCTCTCTCTCTCTCTCTCTCTCTCTCTCTCTCTCTCTCTCTCTCTCTCTCTCTCTCTCTGTTTCTCTCTCTCTCTCTCCCTCCTCTCCCTCCCTCCTTCTCTCTATTTATTTCCACCCTCATCACTCCCCCCCTCCCCTCTACCCGGCATACCGCCCCCCCGCCGTTTCATATCATTATTTACCCCTTTAATGCCCTTCCATCACCCCCTCCCCCACTCCCATCTGCTCGCCATACCGTGAGACAGAATTACAACCTAACGAACAGAATTTATAAACAAATTGTTTTTTTTTAAAGAAATATTTTAGATTACACATTTTTAGACAGATTTTTGACAGATTTAGACGCAGATTTGAGACACGGTTCACCCTTGCAATCCCCGCCCCATCCCTCTCCCCTCTCCTTCGCCTCACTTCTTTCCCCTCGTATTTATGCTCCTTACACCCCCCCCCCAATCTTAAGGAAGCCATCTTCTCCCCTCAAATGAAGCCTCCTCCCTCTCCCCTGCATGCTTCCAAACCCTCTCCTCCCCTCCCTCTTCCCTCTTCTTTCTCTCTCTCTTTCATCCCCCTCCCTCTTCCCTCTCCTTTCTCTCTTCCATCTCCCCTCTCTCTTCCCTCTCCTTTCTCTCTCTCTTCCATCTCCCTCTCTCTTCCCTTTTCTTTCTCTCTCTTTCATCCCCCTCTCCCTCTTCCCTCTCATTTCTCTCTTTCTCTCTCTCTCTCTCCTTCATCTCCCCCTCCCTCTTCCCTCTTCCCTCTCCTTTCTCTCTTTCTCTCTCTTTCAGCCCCCTCCTCTTCCCTCCTTTCTCTCTCTTTCTCTCTCTTCATCCCCCTCCCTCTTCCCTCTCCTTTCTCTTTCTCTCTTTGTCCCCCCTCCCCTCTCTCAATGTATTTATCTGTCTACGAGTATCGTACATCTTATGATAAATTCTGTCCAATTATTTGGTTAATTTTCCTTTCTTTGGCTTTTCAGACTTCCCCTCCCTCCCTTCCTCGCTCTTTCAGTTCTCGTTCTCTTTCTCTCTCCCTCCCATTTTTCAAACCTTCTTCACTTCCTTGTTTCTTGTTCTCTCCTCTTCCTCTTCCTCCTCTCTCTCTCTCTCCCTCCCTCTCTCTCTCTCTCCCACTCCTCTCTTTTTCCCTCCCTCTCTCTCTCCCTTTCTCTTTCTATCTATCTCTCTGTCTCTCTCTCTCTCTCTTTCTCTCTCTATCTCTTTCTCTCTCTCTCTCTCTATTCATCTATATCTATCTCTGCTTCCTCCTCCCCCTCTATCTCTCCTTCTCTCTCTTTTGTTCACAAAGTTTTCCCCTTGTTTCAAAACCATTATAATTGATACTTTTTTTTTTTGTCACACTTTCCCTCACCTTTCTCCGTTCTTCCTCTCCCTCTTCCTTTTGTTCAAGAGCCATTCTATTTTGCCAACCATTATCATCATACTTTGTTTATTACCAAATTCCAAAATTCCTTTCACATCTCCCCCTGTACGTGATGCTGTCCTTCCCCTCCTTCTCTCCCTCCTCTCCTTCCAAAACCATAAACTTTTAAAGCGAAATTAAGGCCATTTTTTCCCCCATTTTTTTTTTTGGGGGGGGAGGGGGTTTAATTTTGCATTTTTTTTTTGTGAGTGATAATTTTTTTTTTTATCTGGTTATGTTAGTTGTCTGCGTGTTTTCTGTTGTTGTTATTATTGTTGTTGTTATCATTATCATTATCATTAGTACTATTATCATCATCATTATCATCCTCATCCTCATCATCATCATTATTATTATTATTATTATTATTATCATTATTATTATTATTATTATTATTATCATTGTTATGATTATTATGATTATCATTATTATCATTATTATTATTACTACTATTTTTATTTTTAATATTATTATCATTATTATTACTACTATTTTCATTATCATTATTACTATTATTATTATTATTATTATTATTATTATTATTATTATTATTATCATTATTATTATTATTATTATCATCATCATCATTATTATAATTATTGTTGTTGTTCTTGTTGTTGTTATTATTATTATTATTATTATTATTATTATTATTATTATTATTATTATTATTATTATCATCATCATTATCCTTATTATTACCATCATTTTAATCTGTATATTCTTATCGTAATTTGCACATATTTGTTTTTATAATCTGCGTGTTTTGTTTCTTTCTTTTTCTTTTTTTTTTAATTCCCTGTGTATTTTTCTCGTTATTTGCGCATGTTTGCCTTGATCATTTCCGCTTTATTGTGTTATCTGTGCACTATTTTTGTAATCTGAATTTGTTTTTCGTACAATATTCTATAAATACAAATGACAAGGGTTTCTGCCCGGCAACAATAATAGAACAATAGAATAAAAAAAAAAAAAAAAAAAAAAAAAACAATATTGATAGTAACCAAATTAATCAAGAAAATAAAAAATATCTCGACAGTTAAAAATACGCTGAAAATAGCAACAGGAAAAACAAACAGTCATCAGCAATCAAAAGAACAAATATAGAAATAATATAACAGGAGTAAAGGGGAGGATAACAGCGGGAGAACACTCAAAAGAACAAATATAGAAATGATATAACAGGAGCAAAGGAGAGGATAACAGCATAAGAACAATCGAA
>NC_091574.1:4205958-4208458 GCF_042767895.1 Penaeus vannamei
GTGTAGAAATAAATTAAACGAAAACGAAAACGAAAAAGAAAGATAACCAAGAGAGAGAGAAAAAAACGAAAACGAAAAGAATAAAATGAGAAACAGACTAGGTGAAGAACACAAAGAAAGAGACGGAAAGAGAAAGTTAAAATCTAAAAGAAAAGAAAAAAAAAGAAAGAAAAAAACAACGAAAATGCAACGCAGCCAAACGGAATGATAAATCAAACGAAACTTGATGAAGAAGAAGAAATAGAAAGAAAAAGAAGAAGAAAAGAAAAGAAAAAGTATATCAAGGGAAAAAGATGATAAAAAAGAAGAGGAAGAAGAAGAATAAAGAAAGAAGGAAAGAAAAAAGTGGATGCTGAAGAAACATAATGCTGGTGATGATGACAATGATGATAATGATAATGATGACAATGATGGTGATGATGATGATGATGATAATGATAATGATGATGATTGTGATGATGATAATGATATTGATAATGATGATGATGATGACGATGATGATAATGATAATGATAATGATAATGATGAAGACGATGATGATAATGATAATGATGATGATGGTGACGATGATGATAATGATAATGATGTTGATGTTGATAATGAGTATAATGGTGATGATGGTGATGATGATGGCGATGACGATGATGATAATGATAATGATGATGAAGGTGATGGTGTGATGATGATAATGATGAACATGAATGGAGATAATGATGATTATAATAATGAAGATGGTGATATTTTTTATAAGGATGAGGAAGAAAAAAAATCAAATATATAAAAATGACCTATAAGAGAGATGACGGTATTATCGTTCTCTCCCTTTCTATTCTTTTTAGCTTGTTTCTTCCTTTCGTTGTTCTTCTCTCTGTCCTCTTCTCCATTACTGCTTCTCCGCCTTTATCAAACTTCCTCTCCACCCTCACCTTCACCTCTTTTCTCTCCTGTCCCTCGCCCTCTTCCTCTCATCCTTCCCTGTCTCCTCTCTTCCCCTCTGTATCAACTCCTTCTGTCCCCTCTTCTTCCTCTTTGCGTTCATTTCTCTCTCCCCTTTCTTCCTAGAAATAATTTCGCAATATCGTGTATTTTTTGTATTTTTTTTACACTTAAGTCACCCTTGAAAATAGGTCATCAGTTTTCTCTGTAGGGGATAGCAATATCATGTATACACGTCTATATATGTAGTCTTTTTACACTTAATCTACCTCCTAAAATAGGTCGACATTTCTCTGAAAAAGAGCTAAAAATATCAGAGATATTAAGTTATTATGTCCATATGTACTTTATCCACGAATATACACAGATAATTTTCCCACGAGGTAGCAACATCGCCAATACATACATAACTACTCACACATAAGTCACCCCCTGAAAATAGGTCGACAGTTTTCTTTGAAGGAGCAACAGAAAACGAGGAAAAGGCGAATCATAAGCTCCGCGAAATAAACATCTGCAAATCAAACAAGGCGTTCAATCTTAATCCCTTGGAGTTCGATCCGGCATCTTGGGGGTTCTAATCCCTTATGATTTATGTGGATCCCGTTCTGGAACAAATAGGAGAGGAGGAGACACGCATAGCAAGAAGGTACAGACGCGGGCGAGAGGGAAGAAGGCAAGGAAAGATAAAAAGATAAGGGAGAAGCAAGGAGGGGAAATAATTCGGGGCGATCTTCAAAGTCTTGGAGAAGAGAGGGAATGGAAAGCAAGGGAAGTTATTATTGGAATACAGTGTAGCAATACCATAGATATATAAGTAGGTAGATAGACTGCCAGTTAAATGACTAGGTAGACAGAAAGATAAATAGATAGACAAACAGATAAATGGATAGACAGACACAGATAGACAGATGAATATATGAATAGATAGACAAACAAACAGAAAGACAAAAAAGGGCAGACAAATAGACAGATAAATAGATAAATAGATAGACAACCATATAGATACATATGTAGAAAGACTGGCAATCAAGGATATAGATCGAGAGAGAGAGAGAGAGAGAGAGAGAGAGAGAGAGAGAGAGAGAGAGAGAGAGAGAGAGAGAGAGAGAGAGAGAGAGAGGGAGAGAGAGAGAGAGAGATGAAGAAAGAGAGAGAGAGGGAGAGAGAGGAGAGAGAGAGAGAGAGAGAAAGAGAGAGAGAGAAGAAGAGGAAGGAAAACAAAGGTGAAGAGAGAGGGGAGGAAGGAAATAAGAAGAGAGAAATAGAGAGAGAGAGAGAGAGAGAGAGAGAGAGAGAGAATGAAGAGAAGAGAGAGAAGAGAGAGAGAGAGAGAAGGGAGAGGGAGAGAGAGAGAGAGAGAGAGAGAGAGAGAGAGAGAGAGAGAGAGAGAGAGAGAGAGAGAGGGAGAGAGAGAGAGAGAGAGAGAGAGAGAAGAGAGAGGAAAGTGAAATTGAAGAGAGGGAGGAGAGAGAGAAACAGAAAGAGAGAGAAATGAGAGAGAGAGAGAGAGAGAGAGAGAGAGAGAGAGAGAGAGAAAGATATGATAGATGAACAGACAGGT
>NC_091574.1:4279788-4282288 GCF_042767895.1 Penaeus vannamei
AGTTATTTCTATACAAATTCAAATGCATTTAGTTACTAATTCCTTTTATTTTTCTCTCCCCTTCTTTTTTTAGAGTGACAAAGACAAGGCCAACATATCCAAGTTGGTGGAAGCCATTAAGGGAAGCAAGGGAGGCTCAAAGATTGGTGTGTATGCAAAAGATAAATTCTCATCAGAACTGATTGATGCCTGGAGAAAAGCAGTGAAGGAAGCTAATTTCGAACAGGTACCTTAGGACACGCTTTCAAGAATTCTCTCGTGTAATGAAATTTGTGCTAGTTTCACATGAGACCTTTTTATCCGTGAATGCTAAAAGATGTATAATGCATGTGGTATATCTTACTGATATTATTAATGCTAACAAAGGATTTGTACATCAGGTTGACATGAGTGCGACCATGGCCCTAGTCATGTCTGCAAAAGAGGAGTCTGAGATTGCTATTATCAAAAAGGCCAGCAATGCAACTGTCGATGTTTTCTCCAAGTACCTCAAGGAACAGATTATGGACATCATTGACAGAGACAAGAAGGTTTGGTGAAAATGCAATAGTTATTTGCTTCTTAGTATAATGAAATTTGTTTGATGTTGAATTGACCTTTTGTGTGTGTGGAATATAATATCGGTTGACATTTTTAGCAAATCGTGACAATTTATGACAAATCAATGTTCTCATTCCATGGATAGGCCTTTGTTTCTTTGAGAGTGACTGAAATAAAAATCTGTTGCTTTTTATTTTCCCTTTCAATTCCATATACAAATAAGATACGTAGTTTTTATATATTTTATTGGTAAAAGAATACCAACTTGTTTATATGAAATAGAAGAATTTACACACTCGTTTTATTTTCATGCGCTTAGGTAAAGCATGCCAAACTTGCCGAGGGAGTGGAGCAAGCCATGACCGACAAGAAGTATGTGGGTAGCTATGACACACAGCAGATTGAGCCTTGTTACCCTCCTATTATTCAGTCTGGAGGGAACTATGCCCTGAAATTCAGTGTTTCAAGGTAATGTTTAAAGCATTTTTCTTTTCACATTCAAGATAGGCCAAAGTTTTATTTGCTGAGGTTAGGTCGGTTAGATTCATTGTAGATGAGTACAGGTGCAGAATGTTTGTCTCATGTTACCTTTTAGATCTGTGATGCGTGAGATTTGTTTTGTTTATCTTTTAATGTTTTTTTTTTATGCTCGTCTTTTTCAGATAGCATTTTTTGCTTTTCATTCTTCGTAAAGATTAGTGCTTGAGATATTAATATTTTTTATTTACCTTCAACAGTGACAAGAATCCTATGCACTTTGGTGCCATTGTCTGCTGTATGGGTGTCCGCTACAAGAACTATTGTTCTAATATTTGTCGAACTTTCATGGTCAACCCAGCTGGAAACATGCAGAAGGATTATGAATTTCTTCTTGAGCTTTTTGACAAGATGATTAATAAATTACAGGTTAGTCTTTGTGTAATGTCTGTAACATCTTTCCATGGGGTTTTTGTACTTGTTCATCACAGTTTTGATTAGATATTTAAGGAAAAATACAAACTTCATCACAGGTATTGTTAATTACAAAGTGTCTTACTTTTTGACAGGATGGGGTAAAATTGTCTGATGTGTACGATGAAGTATACAAGCATGTAAAGAGCAAGCGAGAAGATTTGGTTGAGAAGTTAACCAAAGCAGTCGGGTAAGTCCAAACTTTAGTAACCATGTTGACCATTTTTTAGGAGTTGTAGATCAAGTTGTTTGTATGTCAGCTTGAGATTTGGTGGTATGCTTAAAGTAACTTCTTCCTCCAGGTTTGGCATGGGCATCGAGTTCCGTGAATCTTCACTTTTGGTTGGACCAAAGACGACCTCAGCAGCCAGGAAGGGACAGGTATACAATGTAAATCTGGGTTTCTCAGACCTCACAAACTCTGAGGCCAAAGACAGTGAGGGGAAGAAGTATGCGCTTTTTATTGGTGACACAGTAGTTGTCAATGAGGTGAGTTTAGACAGTTTCACATCAGCTTATTTTCTGAGATGATTTTGAAAATGAATGGATGGAGTGATAAATACTGTGCCATATGATCTGTACTTTAGTCGAATGGGAAGTAAGAACCAAATTGTCATTGACAGGGCCAACCGGCAACCGTCCTGACTGCATCAAGCAAGAAGAAGCTGAAGAACATTGGTGTTTTCCTGAAGGTTAGTGTATTGAGAAAGTAGGAATTCTTTTGATTAAACTTTCCATTGAAGATTTAAATGTTAAATGAAAATTTTGTTCCAATTTTAGGTTTTGGATGTTGTAAGTAGATCAAATGAAATACAAGGTTCTGTGAAATGGTCTTGATTGTCTTGATATGGTTAATTAATATATTTCCATAAGAATAGTTCCATGCTATGAGAATAGTTTGGGTTTCTGTGAATTCTGTTATTTAAGATATGATTTCTACTCCTCATGAGTGGCAGCCATTAATGTCCTTAGCTTTTGACAAGACACTTTGAAGAATCAATCTGTCCTT
>NC_091574.1:4294788-4304788 GCF_042767895.1 Penaeus vannamei
TAATCCTAAGCTGAAGGATTTGTATATTCGCCCCAACATTGTTCAGAAGAGAATAAACGGTACACTGGAGGCACATACAAATGGCTTCAGGTAAGAAATAATTGTGGGCTTATTATGCCTTTCTTTCTTTCTTTCATTGTTTTACTTATTATGGTGTTTTCTTTCCCTTTTTCTTAACATAAAAAAATCACTGTTGAAACCTCTGGGTTGTTCACACAGATACACAAGTGTTCGTGGTGACAAAGTAGACATCCTGTACAACAACATCAAGAATGCCTTCTTCCAGCCCTGTGAGGGAGAGATGATCATTCTTCTTCATTTCCATCTTAAGGTTTGTACACTTTGTTTGCTTTTCATATGCTGTTGAGCAGAGAACTTTCCGCAGGGCAGATGTGGCGTATTATTTGGGTTCTCTCAACATCATTTAAAAATTACTAGCAAAATTTGATAGTAAAGAAGCCTTAATGGTTTCTTGTGGATTGTTTTATCTTTATATGAAAAAGGTTTATAATTTTGAAATGTATTTGTTAAAGTTAAAGGATTGATGAAAGCTACAGTAATGCAAACACTTCTGTTTTTCCATTGACAGCATGCAATCATGTTTGGCAAAAAGAAACATGTAGATGTACAGTTCTACACTGAAGTGGGTGAGATCACAACAGATCTTGGTAAGCATCAGCACATGCACGACCGTGATGATTTGTCGGCAGAACAGGCTGAGAGAGAATTGCGACACAAACTCACATCTGCATTCAAGAGCTTTACAGAGAAGGTAAAAGGGATGGAGGTGGAAGCTAGTTTTATGGCTCATAAGATCAAATTTAATTTTAACAGAAAAGGTTGATTAAATTAATTATAGTCATGAATATGCAGTTTGATTTAGGGTAAGATAAAAGCGTAAAGATAGGCGAAATACAATATTTTAGATTCAGCATAGAAAGAAGGGTAATTCTAAACTACTTGTTTTAGGTGGAAACAATGACAAAACACCAGATTGAATTTGACACACCATTCCGTGAACTTGGTTTCCCTGGTGCTCCGTTCCGTTCTACCGTTCTTCTGCAGCCAACCTCAGGTACCAAAGGGTTAACATGATTCAGTATTATGCTTGTAAGCCTGTGATATGACTGTTTCCTCGAGCTAATTAAGAAGGTGTTAATGAGGAATTTATCTTTATCATGATTCCTACTTGATCTTTCTTGATAAATTTATTATATATTTAGTTCTTTCTCTTCCCAGTATTATAAAATTTTGTACTGTTCATTCATGTTATCAAACTAACAATGGCATTTTAATTTCCAGGGTGTATTGTCAACTTGACTGAGTGGCCTCCATTTGTGATAGTCTTGGACGAGATAGAATTAGTTCATTTTGAAAGAGTCCAGTTCCACCTAAAGAACTTCGATATGGTGTTCGTGTTTAAGGATTACACCAGAAAAACGGCTATGATCAATGCCATCCCAATGAACATGCTTGATCATGTGAAAGAATGGCTCAAGTATGTATTTTTTGTGATTTTTGTGGAGACAATTTGAAGGTCTCAGGGAATGGAATGAAGAATGTGATTGTTAATGTGGAAAACAAGGTGTTGCAAAGCTGGAGAATAGAGGAAATTGCTCTAAAAAAATATGTATTTATGCATGTATTATTGTGCGAATCTGTATTTTATGTTAAGATAATTGTAAAGATTTTGTAGCAACCTATTTGAGGAATATTTATCCTGTAATACTAATGCCTTCTCTTTTTTTTCTCTTTTAGCTCGTGTGATATCAGGTATTCAGAGGGCGTGCAGTCATTGAACTGGGCCAAGGTTATGAAGACCATCATTGATGACCCAGATGGTTTCTTTGAGCAGGTAAATACTGAAGCCTAATGCACTTTCATTGCTCTAAGTTTATTATATTTATCTATATTTTTCTAAATTGTAAATGTTATTGTGTGCAGCTTTATATTTATTTATTTATATATATATTTTTTCTCTCTCTCTCTTCTCTACACTTCTTTTAATGGCTTATAAATACATTGTCTTAATTTCCAAATCTACAAGGGTCACTTTTTTTTTTTTACCTCTTGTAGGGTGGATGGTCTTTCTTGGACCCAGATTCTGAAGATGAAGCAGACCAAGAGGAAGAGGAGGATTCAGAAGATGACGGTGCTTACAATCCCACTGATGAAGAACTTGGCTCAGAGGAGGAGAGTGAGGACTACTCCGAGGGAGAGTCTGAGGTTTCGGAGTCAGACTACAGTGAGGGTAAGAAATTTGGATCGTGAAATATCTTCTAGAGAGAATACGTAAAAACTTAGATGATCCTTATTTGGCCACTTCAGATTGTGTTGCTGATAGTAGCAGACCCTTTTTACAATAATAATCAAAAGTAAACACTTCCTAGAAATGGAGATAGATAAATGCTTGCAACACCCAGAACTATTTCAGATCAGCTAGCGTAAACATTACTTTAAAGCATATATTCTGGTTTTGTGATTTACGAATTTACTTCTACTTAGACCTTGGGAGCAGTGAAGAGTCCGGCAAAGATTGGTCTGACTTGGAAAGAGAAGCTGCAGAAGCGGACAAGGAGCAGAAGGACTTCCAGGATGAGTACACCAAGTCTAAAAAGGGTAGTGGTGGTGGGAGTAGCTACCGCGACAAGTACAATGAGCACCATCGTAAGAGGTAAGTAGACATGTACATTGTGTGCGCTGTACCCTTTTGCATTGTTTGTATGGAGCACACTTGGCAAGGAAAAATAAACTATTTTAGCATACTAGAGGTTAGGATTTTACCAGTACATTATATTTCAGATTAAGCATGAAGTCCTCCATGAAATCGAACAAGGAAAGGCGTTTGAGCAAGTAATGACTAAATGGGCTCTTTTTACCGTTTAGCACATGCTCATAACATTATCATTCTCTTATCAATTCAGATTATCATTTATGCATTACGATGACATGTAATGCATAAATCTGTCATCTCTAGGAATCAGTCTCTCACCACCATTTAACCTTAATGGCAGTATTTAAGTTTTAGTGATATGTTAAGAAATTGGTTTGGTCATACTAGTTTTTTTATTACTTTTTTCCCCCACTTCAGGATTAGTATTTGCTTTTTCAAGCATGACATTTCCTTTTTGATTTTGGCAACTTTATTTGGGTTTAGCCAATGTGGAATTTCAGCTACTATTTCTAATGATACAAAAGTCGTTTTCGAATGTTAGAATTTTAAACTAAATTAAAGTGTATAGTTATTTGAGAAAGCTCAAAATGATTGATAGATTAAAAAAGATTTAAAACAAAAATAATAATGATAATTCTGTCAAAGTGTTAACAAAGGAAATTCAGAATGGCTTTATGGGAGCTCTAAGCATGTATGGTCTCACTTTTTCTAATTTCTATATTTCACATTTATTTTTTTCTTTCTTAAATTACATGTTAATGTTTAGCTAGATATAGATTAAAGTTTCTGTGCATGCATACAACTAATGCAAAAATATTTGTTTTGTAAACAGTTATTTTTATTATATTTACACATTATGCATCACCTACAGTAAAGCACGCTCCACCTCCACACACGCACACACGCGCGCACACACACACACGCACACACACGCACACACACACACACACACACACACACACACACACACACACACACACACACACACACACACACACACACACACAATTTATATACATATGCATTTACTATTATGCCTGCATCCACCAACAAATCTTGCTGAGTTCTTAGCATAGGTTTCCAGACATTAACCCATAGACTGTGTGTACTCCACTCCAGAGAGTAGTAGAGAGGGGATAGAGGAGGGGAGGCCGTGGTGGAGGCAAGCGCTGAGCCTAATATGGGGTATATTTGGAAGCCTATGCCTGTCAGGGACCATTGTTAAACTTTTACTCGTGTTTTTACTAATTACATACACAGATATATGTATAGAGAGCGAGTAAATTGTATCAAGTTTTGTTTATTTAGTTGCAACTTTTTTGGTCCTTTTCATGTGCTAATAATCAGTGCAAATATTTATTAATTTCATACTTTTTATACCAAGAGCTGTAATAGTAATAGTATGCTTATGAAAATATGAGCCAATATATTTATATGCATGATGTAAATGTGTGTGCACACACATATACATACTAATTCATACATATACATACATATACATATGTATACAGACATGCATATGCATAAAGACATAAACATTTGTACACATGCATACACATGTGTACACATACACATGCGTGCACATACATATACATGCGTACACATACATTCATAGACATACATACCTATATACATACATACCTATATACATACATATATACATACATATATACATACATATATACATACATATATACATACATACATAGACATATACATACATACATGCTTGCATAGACATACATGCATAGACTATATACATACATACATACATACATACATACATACATACATACATACATGCATAGACTATATACATACATACATACATACATGCATACATGCATAACTATATACATACATACATACATGCATAGACTATATACATACATACATACATACATGCATACATGCATAACTATATACATACATACATACATGCATAGACTATATACATACATACATACATGCATAGACATATACATACATACATGCATAGACATATACATACATACATGCATAGACATATACATACATACATGCATAGACATATACATACATACATAGACATACATACATACATAGACATACATATATACATAGACATGCATACATACATACATACATAGACATAGACATACATACATAGACATAGACATACATGCATACATAGACATAGACATAGACATACATATACATGCATACATAGACATACACATACACATACACATATATAAATATATACATACAATTAAGTATATTTTCTTTTTCTGTTTTGATGCTTATGATTGTTTCTATTTCAGTTCAAAACACAAATCCTCCAAACATGACAGGTAAATGTAGAGAAAGATTTGTTTTTTAGAATTGTAGTTCATGAACTTGTCTTTTATTATCATCTTAAACAGTATGAATACATTATAGGAGTTTAGGATAAGTTTTAGTATTAAAGAAAAGCTATAGCATCTTTTGTTGTTGATTTTTTGTTTATGATATGGAGTAATCCCTGGTAAATGAATGACACATTTTTGCTTTCCCGCTGATTCAGCAAACACCATAAGTCCCACAAGAGTCCGCACAAGTCCCCGCACAAGTCTTCACACAAGTCCCCGAGCAAGGACAAGAGTAGACACCATTCCAGCAGCAGTAGTAAGCATTCTGACAAGAAGAGGTCACGTTCTGACTCGGGAGACAGACACCGCGACAGTAAGAAGAGCAGGTACGTTTTGTTGTTGGTGTTACTGTTCAGAATGAATGCCTGGCAATCTCCTGTGCACAGATGTGTATACACACCTGCCATGACAAGGTATTTGGGTGTTATTGGTCAAGCACTGTTCACTCTGGTTCATACTGAGAGTGGTAGTTTTTGAGTCCTTTTCAGGAACGGTATTTTTCTTAGATTACTTAAGTTCCTATGTTGCATTCACTAACATCACTATAAAGATGTTTTAAAGAATTACTTTGTTTTCGGCTTTGACTAGATCATTTTTGACCTAGCAAAATGAGCAACTATTGGAGACTAGAGAACTAATATATTTTCTCCAACTCTTTCAGGAAATAAATCCAGATACTGGACTTTCACAGTTCCTGGTTAAAACAGTGAAGGCTGACATGGTGGATCTTGCATCTCTGGTGGAGTGATGGTTTCTGATTTCTTGATGTTTTAAATCAAGATGTTTCCTCTGAGTATGTGCAAAGCTCTAGGCATAATTTCAAGGTCTGATGGCATGCAGGGGAACCAATCATTCACTTGCATCATAGTCTTATGTATTCTTGTAGCCCATGATATTTTAGATAATTTTGTGTAAGTGCTTGGTGCTCTTACCAATTAGATATTCTTAAGGAGGTTCGAATGCCCCAGTTCTTAGCAGTGGTCGGTTAGAGGATGGTCTCTCACATAGTTAGGATGACTGAGGAGCGTACAAGATGTTTGATGTAGAGTCTGGAGTATGCTGATCTAAAATTACAAACTGTCAGGGTCTCCAACGGGTGTCTGGTTAGGTAAATTAAGTGATGTTGTGTGGCCTATTTAAGCAGTGTTTTTGCTTGATTTCAAGAAGAATAAAGGAGGATAAATGTTGTACACTTGTAATTATATTCAGTTGATGAAAATGTAGTGCACACAGTATTCTGTTTCAAACTTCCACTTATACTGTGCATATCAATTTTAGGAGATTGAAGACGTTTCTGTTTAGATGTTAGTCTGGTTTCATGGATACACACTATTAATTTTGCAACATCTAGAAGTCAAGATCTTATGTTCCTGTGATGTGAAAGGCACACAGTAGAGAAATGGTCTGCACACAATTACAAGGTAATTGTTTTAATTATTTTTGTACCATAGGAAAAGAATAGTTAACAGATGTTTTGTTCTATATTCATGTTTTAACGTTTTTAATGTAGATTGGCATAGCAATGCCACCTCACTCCAAGAGTTGGATATGGGAAAATAACTTGACCTATAAAAGAATTGCTAAGTTTTAATTGTGGGTTCCAGATTCAGTTTCTCATAAGAAATATTTAAATTTTACTTTTTCATTTGATTATAGGTTGGTCTGTTTTGTTATATTAGAGGAATAATAGGAAACTTAAATATTCTTAGCAAGAGCATTGTATGTGTTACAAATAATCACTATTTAAAGGAGTGGGGAGTCACTGTAAATTCCTGTAAGGCAAGTTATATTTCCAGGCATGTAAACTGGTATGAACAAAGGTTTAATGTATTGCATTTTATATTCTCTCCCAGTGGAAAGTAAACAAATATTTCTTAAATGTTATTCATTTAAACCTTTTACATGATATAGGTGATCCAATCTGAAATTACTGAAATATGTGAATTAACTTAAACATTTGGCCAAATTTTATTATTCTCATTATTACTACTACTATTATCATTATTATTATTACTATTACTTGTGTCTCTCTTGCATATTTCATTTCCTCCTCACAATCCTCTTTCAAATTTATTTCATTCCATTCAATTACAGTTTTGCTACATTCTCTCAATTTTTGTCACACTTCGCTGAATAGGTGAGACTAGGTTACATGATATGTTTTGAACATGTGCATTTGTGGTTTTGAAGTAAATAACTGGAATGCTTTCTCCTGTAACTTAAATTTTAAATAAAATGAGCTGGTGCAACATCCAAGTCAGAGAATTGACAAGCCCAATAGATTAAAATTTCAGATGCTTGTATTTCGCTTATGATAAGCTCAGAGCTTCATTTGTATCTACTTTTGTAAATCCAAGTTTCTCTGAAGGTTTAAGTTACTATTTTAATTCATGTGGACATGAACAAGTTCACTTGAAAGTGGATGAATGCTTATATGCTCTACAGTACATGACATCACTGAAGGGAAATATATGTCTGGGACTTTTAAGGACAAAAAGACTCATTTATATCATTGGGTAGTACAAAGCTAGTACAAATATTTTGTCCAACAGTCACTGGGGTAACTTTGCCAGGCAACTCTGTGGCCAGACTGTTCACACAGCTGATTGAAATTACCAAACTCTATTCAGTAGTTGAGATGTGTCAAACATGAAGTTTTCTGCACCTTTCCATTACTCTTTTTTTTTCTTTCTTTCTTTTTCTTCTTCTATATTGACCCCAAGCCACCGGACATGGCATGTACGTACGTGCCATTGCCCATTGTGTGTCTTGAATTCAGTAATTGCTTTTACATATAAATGGCTCCACAAGTACTAGGTCACCAATGAGCCAATTATGTAAACTACCTGTCTCACCTGTTTACCCTTTTCCTTGATTTTCGATATTTTCTAATATTTAATACTGCTGTTAGTTTTGTCAGTAACAGTATAGTAATTGTAATGTGTATAACAAAAATAAGTGTCAATATTGATAGCATTAGTAAAAAAAAAAAAAAAAAAAAAAAAAAAGCGTTTTCACGCTTTTTCAGGGAAAAGTGAGGTCGCAAGATCTTTTGTGGCTAAGTATTGGCAGAGCCATCTATGTGCAGAAACATTTAACCAAGCATTGCCAAAGGGAATGCACTATTTTCCTGTTGCCATTGGGTTAAGGCCTATTCTCATGAGTTGCCATGATCAGAGGGCCCCTGCAAAGGTGAAGTCAGAGGAGAAAACAATGGGGAAACTACTTGTTTACAGAGTATTTTGCCCATCAGTTACATCATTTCTACTAATGCCTACCTTTGTCTGCTGATCATGCTTATGTAAACAGGCCCTTATACAGTGATATTGCACTTTGGGCTACTGACTGGCCACTAGCCATTGTTAGTGCCCTACTTGTCAATGTTGACATCACAAATATGTCTGAAGACTTTTTTCTTAGCGAGGGCCCCGACTTTGTGCCATTGGGCTGTGGTCAGTGGTCAGGATGAACAAGTCGGTTACTAAACACCATGCAGCTACAAGTAATCCTACAATATAGCAATAAAGTAAATTGTCTGTTTTGAAAAATCAGTAGATAAAGACTGGTGGGTTGATGCTGGCTGTGAAATGAAAAGGAATTAAATTAAATGTTATAGGGCCTCCCAGCACTTCTTTTACTTAACCATGCATTAAGTTTTCTGTTCTATTGCTTATTTACAAACAATAATATTTGTGAAAGGCTTTTTTTCTGTCTTTTTCCAATTAATATACTTGGACCCTTGTGGACAGTATCGGTATAACTTTTGCAGATTAAGAGCATTGCCTGATATTGTAGACGGGCCTAATAATGTAATGTACATATTATCCTATGAAGTACAAAATGTATTAACCCTCAGTATAAATGACAATAAATAGCACTTTGCTGGTCATTGGTCAAAATGCATCTACTTGTGCATGTTTGTATTACTTTTAGGAATAAGATGAGAGTTGTTAGCAATGGAAAACATTTCCAAAATAATGTTTCCATGTGATGAATAACAACACCGCCCAAAGCTTCAGAATTCAGTTGATGAAAGGATAGCAGATGCAGTATGTTGTATGGAAACCTGCAAGCTCGTATTATCTGCAAATAGTCTTTAGGTAGGCATATATATTTAAAACACTTCAAAACTTTTATCAGAACTGGAATTCATTTTGACAATGATTATATGAAGAACTAGTACGAAATATATTTATATAATGAAAATAAAAATGCTATACTTTGATGTAACATACAGAAAAATAAACTGCGATCAGTGGATGTATTTTCTCTTATCATTACCTAAGTAGGTTGGTAATTGTCTGTTACCTGTATTCTTGCATACATCTGTAAGATGAGCAAGCTGACTTTCAAGAAATTCCTTGAACTGATGTCAAAATATATTGAAATCACTAAGCCATTCTGTACCCTTCTGAATCTCATATTGACAATTTGACTTTATATTTTGTTTGCAAACAGTAATTGATGTATTCTGTAATTCGAGAAATATGTATGGTTTCAGACTTGCATTATATTCTAATTAAAAGTATACAGTTTATTAAAGGAGAATAAATACAAAAACATTTGTTTAGTTCTTTAATTATTACTTCATATATGAACATAAACCTTTTTAAATTTGCAATGAAAAAATGAAAACAAATTTCTAAATTGTTTCAGATATATTACAGAGTATAAAATAATATTCTTAAAAATCAGAATAACAGGATTACAATTCATTTCATATTGTAATTATATACAATTACTGTTTTGCTCTAGTGTCTCCTCTTAGTATCAGAAGAACTTCACCTCAGATCATGTAATTATTTTTCTTTTCTAGGAAAAGTGTCCAATGCCTCTTGGATGATACAATTATCTTACGAAGACTTAACAACCAAAGGATTTGACACCCGGAATATATTGGGTAACATGGCTGCCAAATGCTGGAACAGGTCTTCAG
>NC_091574.1:4309788-4312288 GCF_042767895.1 Penaeus vannamei
GCAAGTGTTATGGTGAAAACCTGTACCTCTCACTGATTTCCTTCAATGCATGTTCCCTCTGAGATACAAGGGAGCTCATGGCATTAGAGAAGGAATGCTCCAAGCCAATCAGATTTGCTGCTGCTGGCGAGTGCACGAGGGAATGGTACATGGTTGCCAACATCTCATTCTCACAGCCCTCATCTTCTTGCCTCTTGTTAACCTGGTGAATTAATGGATTATCAAAACCACCTCTCAGAAAATAAGAATGAAAAAGGTACTTGCATAATAGCTTCCACTATTTATATCATGTGGATATTATCATTAAATATATCAAACAAAATTATACGTAATAAATCTTTAGAGCACTGTGTAATACCTGTGCATATTTATTAGCCCAAGCAGCAGCCACATCCTTAATGTTGATTTTTCCCTCTTGGAGTGATTGTATAACACGCTTATCTTGCTGTCTGTAGTGCTCCTCTGTTTTGTCCTGGATGGCAATTTTCAGCTTCTCACTTAGTTCTGTTGGGTGTTATTACATTGTCAGTAAATAATATAGTGACTTGTAATAATGTGAAATTGACATCTCATGAAATGCTCAAGTAATACTGGTAATCAGATACGACATGATATCTTTTCTTAATCTTAATCATGAGATTATGTACACAGGTCAAGATCTATATGACCGCGTAATCATTGAAGAAAAGAGTGACATTACCATTGTGTAAATAGATAGGAAGGTTGTGGTGCTGAATGAGACGGTGAGCCAATTCAACAGGGCACACACTTGTGGGTATTGACACAGGGACGCGCACAGTTAGAACCCGAGGCTCTGTTCCTATGGATACCTCACATATACAATCCTCATTACGTGTGGCAGCCACCATCTTGGATTATCTGAAAAGTATAGCACATTCCTCAAATATACTAAAATTCTAGCTACATTTACTATTAAACCACAAGGTGTTATCCCCACGGTCCTGCCCTATACATCTCATGCTTTCTCTCCCATGTCAAGATACTCAAGGGAAATCAAAGTTTGGCCACATAAAAATTGCATTCCACTAGAATTACATCTGGGTAACTTTTCAGATAATATTATTTGTTGTAAGTCTATGGACTGTATTCTATCGAAATCTATTTGAACTATGACATATAAAAACAAAGAGGAATATCTTCTTTTTTTCTTTTACACAGTTAGCCTTTTTGATGCTTTTATTCCCTGGATCTTGTGTCTTGAAAACTTCTTTGTCCTGAGAGACTGATTGTACAGAATGTTATAAACGCCACCCCCCCGTCGACACGAGAGGCGGAGGCTGTCAAGGATCAGCTGATTCTTGTAAACAAACTCAGGATCACGACGCGACCACGAACACTTCTAAATTTTTGTGAAGTATTTTTCTTGCCTTTATTCAGGGGTGATATGTAAGTTATATAATTGTTAGAATGTATAAAAAATTATTTTCTTTGTAAAATATTACTTTTGAGGGAGTTTTGATAAATAGATGAGTATGAATAGAGAAAAATAATGTTCCCGAAAGAGTGTTGACCGTCATGGCGGAGTGTGCGAGTGAGCCGAAACCCGGAGTTCCTCACACCAAACTAGCTTCTTCAGATGTCGTGGGGGTCGAGCTGAAGGATGACACTCCGGGGGTCAGCGGGGAGGTCATGCTGGTCAACACAGACAGCTTCGAGGAGTGCAACCATGACCTGGACACGCAGTTCAGCGGCGGGGAGGACGCCCCCGACTCTCCCATTAGGAAGGTGCAGGAGGAGCAGGTGAGAGGGGGGAAATATGCCCTTTTCTTTTAATTGTCTTACCTGTTTGAGGTCCGATATTGGGTTAAGGTTAATGTCATTTGTTGCCTTTATTTTGGGCGTGTCTGCAAGGAGTCATGTTGTTGTTGGAGATAAGGTAATAGACTTTACCTTCCTTGGACTGTGAAGGTATTTTGGAATTCTTGTTTTCTCTGCATTTTGATCACCGTAAGGTATTTAGCGAATGTCCATCAGTATTCAAGTCTGTAAAAGTGTTTTGACAGCTCACCTGACCACTTTAAGGCTATGCAATTTTGTTTATTTATTTTTATTTTATTCTCTACTTGATATTACTAAACTTTATTGTACTTCTGTTTTCAGTTTTGATTAGTTTGGTAGAAAGATGACCCATAAGATTTCCTATGAAAAATGTGAATTTGACAGTCAGATATGCGCCATTTTTTCCAATGGCAAATTAGGTGTCGCGCAAAACCAAATACTTTACTCGTGGTTGGATGCGAGACAGGCCTTAAAGCTCCGCCCACTCATCTGATGTAATGGGAATGACCCAGACTGTAGAGTTTGGTCTGCATACAAAAGTTATTTGGTCAGATTCTGTCTTCACAAATGTAGTTCTCAGGTAACTTTCTGTGCACGCTTAGTTGTTTTTTAAGTCATCTTCCGCGCATAACAATCTTTTGTCTTTTCTGTGTTCTTGTTTCATTTTCCATCCACAGATTAGCTCTGCACAGATAAACAG
>NC_091574.1:4324788-4347288 GCF_042767895.1 Penaeus vannamei
TTTCTTATAAAATGCTCTTCCTGTCTGCGTAACAATGAACTCTTGTGCATTTCAAAGTTTAAGAGAAAACAATTTATTTGCCTATAAAGCAAGTTCTTTCCCCAAAATAGTGGAGAAAAATGGTCAATCTTCTTTCTGACAAAATTTCAAGACATGCAATGGGCTTTGGGTCTAACAAGCACAGAAACTGAAGATTAAGTTTCATCATTCAGACAAAAAAGAAAAAAAAAAATCAGAGCAGAAAACTCACATATAATCTTTCAATTTCCATTTATTTTAATTTGAGTGTTCTTTAGAAAGTATATGATCATTTCAATTTTTCTTTTGGTAGTATTGTTATAATGGGTCATGATTTGGTCTGGGTTCAATGAAAGGAACTTCTAATGGAGACTGGCCCTATACTAATTTTGCAAGGATAATTAAACTATACATCACATTCATGTGGTTATGACCTAAAAACATTGCAATTAACTATCTTGAACTCTACAAAATTAAGGAGATATTTCCTGTGTGTTTGTGTGCAAGTGTGAGTGTGTGTGTGTGTGTGTATGGGCATGCAACCCTGCATGTGGGTGTGGGTGAGTGCATGAAAAAGGGTGTGTGAGAGTGAGTGAGGGAACTCTACACAATTAAGGAGATATTTCCTGTTTGTGTGCACATATGTGTAACAGTGTGCAAGGGTATGAGTGTGTGTGTGTGTGGGGGGGGGGGGGTGCATGTGGGTGTGGGTTTGCACATGCGTGTGGGTGAGTCTGCATGAAAAAGGGTGTGTGAGAGTGAGTGTGTGAGTGTGTGAGAGAGTGTGTGAGTGTGTGTGAGTGTGTGTGAGTGTGTGTGAGTGTGTGTGAGTGTGTGTGAGTGTGTGTGTGTGTGTGTGTGTGTGTGTGTGTGTGTGTGTGTGTGTGTGTGTGTGTGTGTGTGTGAGTGAGTGAGTGAGTGAGTGAGTGAGTGAGTGAGTGAGTGAGTGAGTGAGTGAGTGAGTGAGTGAGTGAGTGAGTGTGTGTGTGTGTGTGTGTGTGTGTGTGTGTGTGTGTGTGTGTGTGTGTGATAGAGAGGGGGAGACAGTTAATCAGAATATCTGCACAACTGTACCCACTTTCCCCATTTTAACGATACTACTCCTAGTTATTAATTGTATATTTTTTCCCTCTTTATGAAGACATGATGTAAAATATATCTTTCTAGTATAACAGAAAGGTAATCTATCTTGAGATAATTTTATACCCCAGAATAGAGACTTAGGAACTTAATGCACTTAACCATGCCTACTCAATGAAGTTTCTTCCACGAACCCAACTCATGATTTTCCTTGTACTCGCTTCGGTACTTCTGTTTGAAGTTTAAATGACAGAAAAATAGCTTCAGCGAACAAGTCTCCATGGCTGTGTCATGCATTTTGCACAAATCTTTTTTAATGTTTTTCTTTTTTCTTTCTTCTATAAACGTCATTTACACTGGAACTAGATGGGAAAAGGAATGTCTATCTAATAAATTGGAATGTACACTGAAAATTATCTTATATATTTATATAACTTTTTAAAAATATGAGCAATGCCTAAAAATCCATAAAAAGATGATATAAGAAACACGGAATGCACATTCATATATAACTTGTGTTTAAACAATTTTGTTATTTTGATAAGCATGACAAAAACCTTATATGATTTGAAAAAATATATGATATTGATTATTTTCCTTATCTACTTTCATATTTTACAGTTTTAACTCTTAAACTTACAATACAGTATTATTTACTGCTAATCTTATTAAACCCCATTTTACTCACAAAAGATAATTCAACCCATTAAACAGAATAACCAAACAATGATAAAGAGATGCAAAAATTTGCTGGAATGCTCTACCTGTTACGAATGTATCCATGGAAAGCAAAGTTAATACAATATATATATATATACACACATATTAACATGATGTGGAGTATCTACATCAATGTCTTATGAATGAAAATTTGCACAGATGATGTTACATATCAAACGTGGTGTCACAGTGCCACTTATATACTTGGTTTGTCCACATCAGAGCAAACTGAAGAGATTGTGCTCAAGAAACCCTTTTACGTCACTCAACTGATCTGTTAAACATAGGTTGAAGACCATTTAGCATACAGAACCTAAACTAGGTTCAGCTGATAAAAAAGGAATACTGGTATCATTAAACCTTATACATTTAACATTATATGCAGGATCTGAGAATATCAAGAGCTCTAAGCATTTAGGCATATTTATATGAAGTGCACACACTTTCATGACTCCTCTTCACAAAATACAAGACTACTCATGATAATCTTTTTTTTTTCTTTTTTCTTTTTGAAGGTTTAAAGACAAAAATACAAACATACATTCCAGATTCAGTCCATAATTTAGCAAGTACATAACAACTCAAAACCAAGTCACAAAATTGGCAGTGCAACACCTTTCCTGGAACCAAACATTTTCCAAGCACTTCTGTCACAGTGTGAGGAACTAAGGTTTACACTTAATTAAATGAATGCACTCTAATATATACTCAAATTTTGGGTGGCTGGCATATCTGACTGTATATTGGTCCACAAAACTTAAGCACATATTTATCACATGGGTCAACGATCACAGACATAGGCTGCAGTCATCCTAACTCTTTAGTTTAAGTAAAACTCATAATTTTCCTCGGCTGAATTTACATAAAAAAGGAAAAATGCCGTAAGGGGAAATAGGAAAGGAATCACTTGGATTTGTAATTATACATCATGCAAAGTGGAAAAGAAAAGAAAACATAAGAAAAAAAATGAACACAAAGGGACGGAAATTCTTGTTAAAGCACTAAGAGCATTAAGAAGTCAAAAAGGTTTTGTAAAGTCAGAAGGATTTCATTTTACCATGAAAATCATATTGTAAAGAGGTATTCATTTTGATTTTTCTTGCACATCAAATCATGCACATGTATCCCTAGAAATACAAGACATTTGATACGCACAAAACAGTGGACTTCTTTGAATAAATGCAGTTTCATTTACAACCAAATTGCTCTGACATTCAGCATTAGGATATGTCAGTTATTTTCAATTATCATGAAGAAAAAGAAAAGTAAGATGAAATCATGTTTAAAAAAGTAAAATATCAAACTATTGAATGCAACCTTTAAAATAAATACAAACAGGAACAGGAACTCAAACCTGGCATACATACCCAAAGCAGCAAGTGTAACTACACGAACCTTTTACAGAACACAAAACATTACCAGAGAAGTCAATTCAACAAATCATTCTCAACGCTGAAGGCCATCATAATACTTAACTGACAAATTCATTCTGACTTGAAAATAGAACCATATCTAAATAACATGAATTTCCCTTCATAACTGACTGCACAGCTTGTCAGCAAATGATGAAAAAGACAAACTTCAAATTACTAATGTTGATATTTAGAAAAATCTGAGACCATTTCATGTTTAAGACTGAAATCTTTTACAATTCTTCCAATTCTAGCAATATCCACTTAAGTCTGTATTGAAATTGGGTAAAAAAATCTCCAATTAAAAACAATGTTTCAGTATAAAGACACAAGTACTCTGCTTTCACTTAAACAATGTCTCAGTATAAAGACACAAGTACTCTGCTTTCACTTCCAAACCAAGTTTTTCTAACTAGAATCTTTTGTCTATGAAGCAGACCAGTTGACAAAGATTACGCTGCAACACATGTAGCTGTAAGCATCAAGTAACAGAGCGATAATATAGTGAAATTAAACATTCCGCACTAGCGTTAGCTTGTACAATATAGTTTCAGCATTTTGCCTACAGATTTCCAAGACTAAGTGCTAACGGTGTTTGGCAATGTGGAGGAAGGGGGGAGAGGTTGTTTCTGCACAAAGGGTAGCTAATTCCTAGACTGTCAATATTCAGCCTTGGTTAAAGTAAAAGAGAAAGAAAAGTAAAGAACCATAAAGGAAAAAATGTAAGAGAAACTAAAAAAAGGAAAACCCATAAAACAACCAAACTGCTCTACTTGCAGTATCCTTTTCAGAATAAAATGCATACCTAGTATAATGAGGTTCACAAACACGTTGGTTTCTCATAAATATTCCTGGATGAATACATGCACATGTTAATACTATAACTTGACTGTGCCAGGAGGTAGACTAGCATTGCAGGTTCGGTAGTACCGTAGGTCATTGATAAATCGCTGGACATTCTGGGTAAATGTTGGCAAGTCCTGGTAAAAACAGGAGTTGCATTAGTGATCACTTTCTATATCTATGAAATTTATAATTGTTATTATCAATTCACCATCTCTGTCTATTAGTAACTATGTTCAGCCAATAAATAAATAAATACTGGACACATTTTTTTTTTCTATGATAAAAAAAATTACTTACTGTATCAGTTTTGAAGTTCTCTTTCAGTGTTGTTCTTTGGTCATTATCTAGCCCATCCATATTCTGAAGAAAGTGGACAACAAAGGCCGAGAAAAAGGTGTTGAAATCTACAGAGGCCATGTTGTACACCGTGATAGTTATCTGTGGAATGTATAAGATACATATCTGTCATATCAATGTGATCTTTTCTCACTGGTCCATCTATTCCTCTTTATTTGTGAAAAAGAAACTTGATCAATTACGTATTTCCCCAAGAATAACTCAAGCCTGACTTTTTGAATCAGCAACAATATTTTAATTAACTTGTATACTGCAAAACTAATTGTTTCTGCCTTATAAGGTAAAGTATGTCATTATCACTTGCAGAAAGTTCATCAGAGCACAACACAATAAGCACACTAAATTCACAAACTGCACAGTCATACAAATCAAAGAAGAAATACACTGTGGCATCAACACTAAGTAATTACATTATAAATATTTCTTCTGCAGCATGTATAAACCTAGTAAGTCAGACCTACCTCCTCCTGAAGTAGGTCCTGAGATCGATGCACCAGCACCTGCAGCAGCACGGTGATGAACTGGCCCAACATGGAGTTTCGGAATACACCCTGGCAATACAGATTTTGTTTCAGATTGTGTGGTATAACTCATGGATTCATTAAGATATTTGGCACGTATCACCACAATCATGGAAGGATAAAATGTTGCTATTCAGATGAATGTGCAAATAACTCAATAACAGTGCCCCTTCATGTTCAAGATGCATAACAGATAAAATATACAAATTTAAGTACAAAAGTGTGTACACATATGAAAAAGAGAGTGAGGAGAGGAGAGGGGAGGGGAGGGGAGGGGAGGGGAGGGGAGAGGAGAGGAGAGGAGAGGAGAGGAGAGGAGAGTGGAGGAGAGCAGAGGATAGTAGAGTAGAGTGGAGGAGAGGAGAGGAGAGGAGGGAAGGAGAGGAGAGTGGAGAGAGGAGAGAGGAGAGAGGAGAGAGGAGAGAGGAGAGAGAGAGAGAGAGGAGAGAGGAGAGAGGAGAGAGAGATAGGAGGAAGGAGAGAGGAGAGAGGAGAGAGGAGAGAGGAGAGAGGAGAGAGAAGAGAGGAGAGAGAAGAGAGAAGAGAGAAGAGAGAAGAGAGAAGAGAGAAGAGAGAAGAGAGAGGAGAGAGAGAGGAGAGAGAAGGGAGAAGAGAGAAGAGAGAGAGAGAGAGAGAGAGGAGAAGAGAAGAGAGAGAGAGGAGAAGAGAAGAGAGAAGAGAAGAGAAGAGAAGAGAAGAGAAGAGAAGAGAAGAGAAGAGAAGAGAAGAGAAGAGAAGAGAAGAGAAGAGAAGAGAAGAGAAGAGAAGAGAAGAGAAGAGAAGAGAAGAGAAGAGAAGAGAAGAGAAGAGAAGAGAAGAGAAGAGAAGAGAAGAGAAGAGAAGAGAAGAGAAGAGAAGAGAAGAGAAGAGAGGGGAGAAGAGAGGGGAGAAGAGAGGGGAGAAGAGAGGGGAGAAGAGGGGAGAAGAGAAAATGAAGTGAAAAAGAAAAGAAAAAGAAAAGAAAAAGAGAAATAGAGAAAGAGAAAGAGAAAAAAAGAAAGAGAATGAAAGATAAGACAGACATAAATATAGAGTAAAATACAATGATACACTTTCCTCAACCTACCTTGTGATACAGCTTGTATTTTGAGTTCAGCGTTTCCAAGGCTTCTAAATTCTGCTTGAAGATGGTGATATCTGGCTGCATGAATGACTGGCCAAAGGCTTGCATAATCTGAATAAACTGAGCTTCATTTTCGATTGAGTCCCAGTTTCCAGCTCCTAGTGATATGTGGACAGATGGTCTGTTGACAGTAAAAAATCTAAGTAAGTACATACATAATAACGGCAGTGCGAAACAAAATATTAAGAACTACTTAGTCACAAAATTTGATCAAATGTTACAACGGAATAACTAACACATGATGAGACTATCTACTAAAGGCTAAAAACCTGTTTGCATGTGCATATATGCGTGTGAGGCAACTATGTAACTTGAAAGTTGGATAATGAAGTGCAACATCAATCTCTGTAAAATCATTATTATTACTTACCTGTCAATTATTAAATGATTATTACAACCTGTCATCCTGTCACTGATCTTCACCAACTATCTAGTGCAACTTTACCTCCATAAATACAAATTAGAGTACAGGTCAATTACACAGAGGAATAATTAATCAAAATCAAGTTAAATTATTTCCAGTTACATTAGAGCAGAGGTTTGAGTCAAGTGGTCAATACCTAGTGAGTTCTTTCTTGACTAGTACACACATTGATAAAAAAAAAGCCACCCACCTGAAGAAATACTTCCAATTATGTTCTAAGAGGCACCTGAGGAGCTCAAACAATGGACCTTTTACTTCAGGTGAAGCACGCTCAGACACAACAGGGTAAATGTGGTCCATGCACAGTGTGATGGTGTTGGGAATGAACCTCTTGAAGGACTGACCGGGTTCACTGACGATAAGTTCTAGTAATTTTAGGAATCTGTAAAACCGGACACACTGATATGTAATGGTCTCTTTAGTGATCCCTTGCTAACTCTTACTAATTCCTTTTTATGATACATAAAAATGGGGTTAGTATAAATTCACCTTTTCATTTTCACGACCAAAGAAAGATGAAAAGTAAAAGAATCTTGTTTCTTTTATATAATACATAAGAAATTTCCAAAATCTATTTTCTATTCCATTTCCTAAAGATAAATTAAAAAGATGAGTAAAAAACAATATCAACAGTATCAATAGTTACAATAATAATGGTAAAAACTGCAAATAATACTACATCAGTCGAGACCAACCCCACCCTTGCACAACCTACTTCTCTAACACCCTGACAGCCGCAGGGTTATCAGCTGAGATGGCCAGCTGAAGATGGTGGCGGGTGGTAAAGACATCCAGGAAGGTCTGGATGGTGGCTTCAACACGCGCAGGTCCCAACTGGACTCGAAGAACTTGCATCACCACTACCATCAGCGCCAGGATCTCTTCACAGACACCTGGGGAGGAAACAAAGAAAAAAATTTTGGTGTTACATAAGTTTAACAGAGAAATATATACTCTCTTCCACTGCAAATTGTTGCAAAATATTAATAAAAACTGACATTCACTGTATTGTCTTTCAAGTGTTCTTTCATTTAATTTAAATACAGTACTACTCGTCAAGTCTTTTCTATATAAATGTGATCTCGAGACCCAGAAACAATAAATGCCTTTCAGTTATCTTTCACAAATAACCTTGTGAATATGGTATGAAAGTCAAAATCAAGCTGCTGCTTGCACTTTAGTAAGAAAATAAACTTTTGACTAAAACTTTTGACTAAATTCTTGGTATTTCCTCTGATTTCTTACACTAGCTTTATGAACCACAGAAAAGTTTTTTGTCTTTTTTCTATATGTCTTCATTTATATATATCTATATATATATTGTAACTATAATATTCTCTCTCCCTCTCTCCCTCACTCCCTCCCTCATCAATTAAAGTCCTTGTCTTCTAGGGTATAATATAATAAAACATCATATACACAAATCTTTTATTTTGTTTTTCTTTAAATATTTTTTCATTATCTGAAAAATACAGCAAAGTAGGAAACAAAACCATCTTAATCCAGATGATAAGAGAGACTAAAATAAAAGATGTAGCTCCAAGCCTTCAATAAAATAACAAATCAAATAAATGATGTATCCAAGCCTGGAACTATGTAAGGCTGCCCCTTTTGGTACTACATATCAGTTTTATGTCACATTTCTATTTCAAAATGTTGGTTGCAGAAATTAACTAAAATCTGTGAAAATTGGTTGGGAAGATTTATATGAGAATGAATAATATTTTTTGAGGGTAAACTAAAATGCTGATCTCCATATTCCAAAAACAATTATCTGAAACAGAATCAGATTAAAATGGTAAAATTCAGTCATCCAACATGCCTTATGCAATTAATCACTTTCAATCATACCTTCTCAGTAAATATAAGAAAAACATTCTGGCACAACTGTGTGTAACTTAAATAAAATGGCTAATTATCATAGCTCAAGAATTAGCATTATCTTAACTGACTACAGTTAGACAAACAATTACAATATTTTATTGATCCCTTGGGGATAATTCCAAAAACAATGTGACACTCAAAAATGTGAAAATTATTTCTACTGATCAAACCTGTTGTCTGATTATCCACACAACAGTGATAAATTGTTCAGGGAAAAGAAAATCAAATCATTACTGAAAGAAAACCATACTTTTAAAAAGATCTCCAGTAAGATGATTTTGCAAACTGCACTTGGGAGACTCTTCCAGCCAAGTACATGCAGCCCATCACATCATGCTTCAAACTTCATGAATGCCATCAAGCCATTCAACAGGCATTCATTCCTTTTATCATTTTTCTCCTAGAGTCATTTCACAAAATGTAAAACAAAGCACTCAACAAACCAAACCATCACTTCTGAAGACCGCAAAGATAGAAAATACTTTGGAAGGACAGTGATTGGTTCTAACAAAGCAGCAACAATAATCGTCTGTGGAATTACCCTTCTATAAATCAGCTTCAAGGTTCACTTACTTCCAGGGTGGAATGTAAGATGACCCTACAAGGGACATCTCTGTGAGCTCTGGCCTTTTGTACACTTCATCAAGCTGAAATGATGATGGCACAGCAGCCATGGGGTGTTTAGAATGTGCAAACTTTACTATGTGAATCAACAGAACGCTGTTGAAATGGCAATAGTTCTATTATTTTACACAGCAAGGTGTTCACTTACTTGAATGCTGGACATACACTGGGAACAGCAGTATGGCCTGATGGATTATGTCTTGGATGCAGTGGTAGTACAGCTCTCGGCTCGCTTTGTCAGTGCTGTTCAGTTCTTCCACTTGGTACCTTATGATGGACAGTGTATCACACAACTTTGGTGCTACTGTGGATGCAGAAAGAGGAATCTCACTTCACTGAAATTCTTTCAACTCCTGTATAAGCAAAGATTGTAAGTTCCAGACAATCATCAAAATATATAACTGATAAACACAAGCATGTCAGGAGGAACCTGTTAAGAAATGCGGAAAAGACAATAAAGAATTATTGTAAAAGGAGGACCCCGCATTTGACAAAAGGCAATGGCGTTAGCAAGAAAGAGAAAGACTCTAAGCTATATCAGTAGACTAAGTAACTATGAAAAAAACGGGGAGAGGAACAATCACTTGTGCAAATCATATATAACTTACTGCTCTCCTGCATCGTCTTGTCATCTGCTAAGGTTTGGACATTTATCTTACGGACATCACTAGTGAATGAGTTGATGAATGTGGTGAGATGATGCTTTCTAGTTTCTAATCTGTGGTCCACAATAAAGCTCGGCCACGGGAGTAAGAGGAAGTTCACTAGAGCACGTAATAATAACCGCCGGACCTGCAAGAAATTTGCATAAATGTCATGCGAGCTCACTGAGAGGAAAAAAAGAATCCTGAAGCTGATGGTGGTGGTTTTACTTGCTGGCAAACTTTGATAGGAGGCCTTATATCTTGATACTATTTTTTGGTTATATTATGTAGTAAGCCTATTCATCATTAAAACAGAGCTTTGTTATAATTAGTATCTCGTTACAATCTAAAGCTAATGAATTAATTCAATTATAAACAATTTACATCAAAAGCAACTGAACATGAAAACAATTTTTCAATGCAACATCAATCAAAGGTAAGAAAACAACAATTCATAACAAATAAAATGCCCCAACCAGTTTTGACCCCAAACTACTAGGAATCCTGCTCCAACGGTGAGAGAGATCCCTCCATACCTTAACATCTGAAGAAACAGATGGTGCCTGAACATAGAGAGACTGCACTTGGTTCATCTCAAGCGCCACTGGTGACCGCACCATCACAGAGAGGGACAGCAGTAATTGCACTCCACAGTTCACAATTAGTCCTGGGGCCTACATTACCGAAACAAAAGTGTCTATTTTAGTAATACCTTCATTACATATAACAAGCACTTTTCAAAGTCTAGTTAGGGGTCTCTCTACTGCACATTATTTATTTCCAAAATCTGATGATGCACTTATATAAATTTAATTATGCTAAGAAAAGACTGCCAATATTGATGTCAACAGAGGATAATGCACAATTATCAGTGGCAAAGTCAACTACCTACAAGAGTAAAATAAGTTATCCAGCACTTAAATATGAAAGTGAAAAACAAACTGCTCTTTAAAACTCACCCCAACATTGAGCACATTAGTAGCTGCGACTAGCATCTGTTTATTGATAGTATGGCAGG
The DNA here is from genome assembly GCF_042767895.1 of Penaeus vannamei. Classification (NCBI taxonomy): domain Eukaryota; kingdom Metazoa; phylum Arthropoda; class Malacostraca; order Decapoda; family Penaeidae; genus Penaeus; species Penaeus vannamei. Next base: position 4,335,460 of record NC_091574.1, read on the forward strand.
TATCCTGGTGCTGATGTGTCTGTGTGCCTCCAGGATACACTTGCACAAACTGCTGACCGTATAACTGAGACAGCCAGTGAACCCAGGCTCGCAGAGTCGACAGAACCTGGGCATGTCTGTGAAAAAAGTTTTGCATGAACAAGGTCGGTAACATTCATAGTCTTATACTGATACATCAAGAGATATTTTGCAATACAGAAATAGCTCACCTAAAATCTTACTAATGAATTCTATGATTTAAGAAGTTAATATGAGAATAAACTTCTGGTACTCTAGTCTAAATCAATATCTCCAAACATATATATTTTACTGGTATTTACAAAGGCATGGGAAAAGGGTACTTACACTTCCACAAAGTCTGAATGCAAAACATCCACCGCTGTCTCCACCTCAAACAACTTTAAGCCTGTGCTGAAATTTGCCATTTCCACAAGCCTGAAATACATTGAAATACATTATCATATTGTTAAAGTTGAGCACATATCTGTTCTGCATATATAAGATGTTAAACTATATACTAAAACATCAATAAATTCTGTTGAGATACTACATAACTTACTTTTCTATGACTTGTATAGCTGTTGCCGACCTCTTGGGCAACTCTTCCCCTAAAAAAAGGGTTGAAAATCGACCAATAGCCTGAAGGAGTGAGGATAAATCCCGTAGGAGGCAATGAAGTCGTGGGCACTCATGCTCTGCTGAAATATTCAGTCTCCGTCTGCCATTTTGTTCCACCATGTTTGACTGGAGGGTAAGGTAGATTTTCGTGGTCTCACACCAGGGATCATACTGCAATGGAGAGGTTCTTTTATTTTAGAACATGAGGTTATAATGTGCCCTGAAAGTATGTTTCATGTACTTTCACAGTTATGCTACTAAACCATTTGTAAAATCTTACCAATAAAAGTTCATAAAATGTAACATAAGATGGATTACAAGAATTCACACACAAAATGACACGCACATTTTTACACATAAAAATCAAGAAAGATGAAGAAAGCCGAACAATACCCACCACTAACGTAAATATTTGGTCTGGCAACAAGTCTGCAATCTTGGCCAGTAACTCCAAGTTCCTTGTGAAGAAGGAATGCCACTCAGACACTTCATCACTAGTTCCGATTTCTCCATAATAGGACTCGCAGCCTTCCGAGATCTCCTCACTGATCTCGTGATCAAGCTCCTCTAGTTCAGCCTTGGGTTGTAGAGGTTGGAAATTTTCATTAATATTAAACATGTTTTACCATATTTTCATTTTGTAAGTCAGTAATATGAAAGATGACAAAAATGCAATTAAAGATAGGCAATCTTATAACTGTTCTATTTTCTTAAAAGTTCATCAAAACAGGTTTTAATAAATATTTAATCAAATTAGTTTTGTTCAGTTCAACCATACATATATTTTACAAACCTGGTTGTGTCTCAGCTGTATCTTGTGCAGAATCCCTTGAGCAAGTGATATCAAAGCATCTTCATACCTGCCACAGAGAGAATTCCTGTTACATAGTCACACCTCAGTAATCTTTTTTTTTCTCTACTGCCATAAAACCAAAATTGTGAAAAATATAAATAAACAAAATCATACATTTCCAGCTATTCTAATACAGAATCTAATATATAATGAATAACAACTAATTGCGTATATAATAGTAATCCTAACAATATTAGGTCCCACAATTACCTTTATCTCTTCCATGAACACATTTGAAAACATAAAACAATAGGTCTAAAGAAAATATCACTAAAAATATGCAAAACCATTTCACAAAACTCTTAATGTCAAACATTACATCCAAATACCAAAGTGAAGCAACGTTGGTGATGGCAATGATAGTTATACTGATAAAGACAGATGAGGGACACTCCCAGCCTCACAACTGGCTATAAGCCAAGATATAGAGTTGAACAACAATTGCTTAACACCTGCATATGTGCATTATACTGTCCACTGTACAAACAAACAATTTTTTTTTTTTTTTTTTACTGCATTAGTATAGTTAAGTATCTTGAAACCCTCTACCGTGATTCAAATTAAGGTGTACAAGAATGTGGACACCCAAAGTTATTGTGGCTGGTATGGTATCACTTTGAAATCACTATTGAAACTGTACCAACAAGCATTCCTTACCTTGACACTGCATTTCTGTCCTCGGCTCCTATAATCTTGGATGAAAGATGGTCTAGGAAAATGCCCCATACATCCAGGCAATTGAAATAGGCCTCGACAGAATGCTGATGGAATGTATATCGGAAGAGAAGAGAGAGAAACTCAAGGACTGGGAACTGTGAATTATTTTCAAATCTTCGGAGATGAACGCTCACAAATAACCTCAGAAACTCTGAGAATTTGTCAATATAGCTGGAAATAAAAAAAATTAAAAAGTAGAATTAAAATCAGATGCTGGAATATATGATTGACTTATATTTTCATAGTAAAAAAAGACACTTAGTATCAAAGTAGCATCAGAACCCAAGTGATAATACAAAATTATGAAAAATGTAATAATAGCAGTTCTAATAATAAATGCAGGTGAATTTTTATCAAAGCCATGTAAGTATATATATATATATATATATATATATATATATATATATATATATATATATATATATATATATATATATATATATATATATCTTTCCCCCCTCCTTTTTTTTTTTTTTTTGCAAAATCATTGACAAAATAGAAGTGCTTTCTAGGTTTGTTGACACACACACACACACACACACACACACACACACACACACACACACACACACACACACAAAAAAAAAAAAATTCTCTCTCACCAACATCCTCACTCTCCCCAACCTCCTCACTCTCCCCAACCTCCTCACTCTCCCCAACGTCCTCACTCTCCCCAACATCCTCACTCTCCCCAACCTCCTCACACTCCCCAACCTCCTCACTCTCCCCAACCTCCTCACACTCCCCAACCTCCTCACTCTCCCCAACCTCCTCACACTCCCCAACCTCCTCACTCTCCCCAACCTCCTCACACTCCCCAACCTCCTCACTCTCCCCAACCTCCTCACTCTCCCCAACCTCCTCCCTCCCAACCATCCTCACTCTCCCACACATCCTCACTCTCCCCAACATCCTCACTCTCCCCAACATCCTCACTCTCCCCAACATCCTCACTCTCCCCAACATCCTCACTCTCCCCAACATCCTCACTCTCCCCAACACCCTCACTCTCCCACACATCCGCACTCTCCCCAACCTCCTCACTCTCACCAACATCCTCACTCTCACAAACATCCTCACTCTCACAAACATCCTCACTCTCATAAACATCCTCACTCTCATAAACATCCTCACTCTCCCACACATCCTCACTCTCCCAAACATCCTCACTCTCCCAAACATCCTCACTCTCCCACACATCCTCACTCTCCCAAACATCCTCACTCTCCCAAACATCCTCACTCTCCCCAACATCCTCACTCTCCCACACATCCTCACTCTCCCACACAGCCTCACTCTCCCAAACACTCTCACTCTCCCACACATCCTCACTCTCCGAAAGATCCTCACTCTCCCAACCATCCCCACTCTGCCCAACATCCTCACCCTCCCAAACATCCTCACTCTCCCAAACATCCTCACTCTCCCAAACATCCTCACTCTCCCAAACATCCTCACTCTCACAAACATCCTCACTCTCTCCAACATCCTCACTCTCCCAAACATCCTCACTCTCACCAACATCCTCACTCTCCCAAACATCCTCACTCTCCCAAACATCCTCACTCTCCCCAACATCCTCACTCTCCCAAACATCCTCACTCTCCCCAACATCCTCACTCTCCCAAACATCCTCACTCTCCCAAACATCCTCACTCTCCCAAACATCCTCACTCTCCCAAACATCCTCACTCTCCCCAACATCCTCACTCTCCCAAACATCCTCACTCTCACCAACATCCTCACTCTCCCAAACATCCTCACTCTCCTCAACACCCTCACTCTCCCAAACATCCTCACTCTCCCAAACATCCTCACTCTCCCAAACATCCTCACTCTCCCAAACATCCTCACTCTCCCCAACATCCTCCCTCTCCCAAACATCCTCCCTCTCCCAAACATGCTCACTCTCCCAAACATCCTCCCTCTCCCACACATCCTCCCTCTCCCACACATCCTCCCTCTCCCACACATCCTCACTCTCCCCAACATCCTCACTCTCCCCAACATCCTCACTCTCCCAAACATCCTCACTCTCCCAAACATCCTCCCTCTCCCACACATCCTCCCTCTCCCAAACATCCTCCCTCTCCCAAACATCCTCCCTCTCCCAAACATCCTCACTCTCCCAAACATCCTCACTCTCCCAAACATCCTCACTCTCCCAAACATCCTCACTCTCCCAAACATCCTCACTCTCCCAAACATCCTCACTCTCCCAAACATCCTCACTCTCCCAAACATCCTCACTCTCCCAAACATCCTCACTCTCCCAAACATCCTCACTCTCCCAAACATCCTCACTCTCATAAACATTCTCACTCTCCCAAACATTCTCACTCTCACAAACATCCTCACTCTCACAAACATCCTCACTCTCCCAAACATCCTCACTCTCCCAAACATCCTCACTCTCACCAACATCCTCACTCTCCCAAACATCCTCACTCTCCCAAACATCCTCACTCTCCCAAACATCCTCACTCTCACCAACATCCTCACTCTCACCAACATCCTCACTCTCACAAACATCCTCACTCTCACAAACATCCTCACTCTCACAAACATCCTCACTCTCACCAACATCCTCACTCTCCCAAACATCCTCACTCTCACCAACATCCTCACTCTCCCAAACATCCTCAGTCTCCCAAACATCCTCACTCTCACCAACATCCTCACTCTCACCAACATCCTCACTCTCACCAACATCCTCACTCTCACCAACATCCTCACTCTCACCAACATCCTCACTCTCACCAACATCCTCACTCTCACCAACATCCTCACTCTCACAAACATCCTCACTCTCACCAACATCCTCACTCTCACCAACATCCTCACTCTCACAAACATCCTCACTCTCACCAACATCCTCACTCTCACAAACATCCTCACTCTCACCAACATCCTCACTCTCCCCAACATCCTCACTCTCCCCAACATCCTCACTCTCACCAACATCCTCACTCTCCCAAACATCCTCACTCTCACAAACATCCTCACTCTCCCAAACATCCTCACTCTCCCAAACATCCTCACTCTCACCAACATCCTCACTCTCACCAACTTCCTCAGTCTCCCAAACATCCTCACTCTCCCAAACATCCTCACTCTCCCAAACATCCTCACTCTCCCAAACATCCTCACTCTCCCAAACATCCTCACTCTCCCAAACATCCTCACTCTCACCAACACCCTCACTCTCCCAAACATCCTCACTCTCCCAAACATCCTCACTCTCCCAAACATCCTCACTCTCCCAAACATCCTCACTCTCACAACCATCCTCACTCTCCCACACATCCTCACTCTCATAAACATCCTCACTCTCACAAACATCCTCACTCTCCCAAACATCCTCACTCTCCCACACATCCTCACTCTCCCACACATCCTCACTCTCACAAACATCCTCACTCTCCCAAACATCCTCACTCTCCCCAACATCCTCACTCTCCCAAACATCCTCACTCTCACCAACATCCTCACTCTCCCAAACATCCTCACTCTCCCACACATCCTCACTCTCACAAACATCCTCACTCTCACAAACATCCTCACTCTCACCAACATCCTCACTCTCACCAACATCCTCACTCTCCCCAACATCCTCACTCTCCCCAACATCCTCACTCTCCCAAACATCCTCACTCTCCCCAACATCCTCACTCTCCCCAACATCCTCACTCTCCCCAACATCCTCACTCTCCCAAACATCCTCACTCTCACCAACATCCTCACTCTCCCCAACATCCTCACTCTCCCAAACATCCTCACTCTCCCCAACATCCTCACTCTCACCAACATCCTCACTCTCCCAAACATCCTCACTCTCACAAACATCCTCACTCTCCCAAACATCCTCACTCTCCCAAACATCCTCACTCTCACCAACATCCTCACTCTCACCAACATCCTCACTCTCCCCAACATCCTCACTCTCCCCAACATCCTCACTCTCACCAACATCCTCACTCTCCCAAACATCCTCACTCTCACCAACATCCTCACTCTCACCAACATCCTCACTCTCCCCAACATCCTCACTCTCCCAAACATCCTCACTCTCACCAACATCCTCACTCTCCCAAACATCCTCACTCTCACCAACATCCTCACTCTCACCAACATCCTCACTCTCCCCAACATCCTCACTCTCCCAAACATCCTCACTCTCCCCAACATCCTCACTCTCCCAAACATCCTCACTCTCACCAACATCCTCACTCTCACCAACATCCTCACTCTCCCCAACATCCTCACTCTCCCAAACATCCTCACTCTCCCCAACATCCTCACTCTCCCAAACATCCTCACTCTCACCAACATCCTCACTCTCCCCAACATCCTCACTCTCCCCAACATCCTCACTCTCACCAACATCCTCAATCTCCCAAACATCCTCACTCTCCCAAACATCCTCACTCTCCCAAACATCCTCACTCTCCCAAACATCCTCACTCTCCCCAACAACCTCACTCTCCCAAACATCCTCACTCTCACCTACATCCTCACCATCACCAACATCCTCCCTCTCCCAAACATCGTCACTCTCCCAAACATCCTCACTGTCCCCAACATCGTCACTCACACCAACATCCTCACTCTCCCATACATCCTCACTCTCCCAAACATCCTCATTCTCCCAAACATCCTCACTCTGCCCAACATACTCACTCTCACCAACATCCTCACTCTCCCAAACATCCTCACTCTCCCAAACATCCTCACTCTCCCAAACATCCTCACTCTCACAAACATCCTCACTCTCCCAACATCCTCACTCTCACAAACATCCTCACTCTCCCAAACACCCTCACTCTCACAAACATCCTCACTCTCACACACATCCTCACTCTCACAAACATCCTCACTCTCCCAAACATCCTCACTCTCACCAACATCCTCACTCTCACCAACATCCTCACTCTCCCAAACATCCTCACTCTCCCAAACATCCTCACTCTCCCCAACATCCTCACTCTCACCAACATCCTCACTCTCCCAAACATCCTCACTCTCCCAAACATCCTCATTCTCCCAAACATCCTCACTCTCCCCAACATCCTCACTCTCACCAACATCCTCACTCTCCCAAACATCCTCACTCTCCCAAACATCCTCACTCTCCCAAACATCCTCACTCTCACAAACATCCTCACTCTCACCAACATCCTCACTCTCACCAACATCCTCACTCTCACAAACATCCTCACTCTCCCAAACATCCTCACTCTCCCAAACATCCTCACTCTCACACACATCCTCACTCTCACAAACATCCTCACTCTCACAAACATCCTCACTCTCCCAAACATCCTCACTCTCCCACACCTCCTCACTCTCCCCAACATCCTCACTCTCCCCCACATCCTCACTCTCCCAAACCTCCTCACTCTCCCAAACATCCTCACTCTCCCAAACATCCTCACTCTCCCCAACATCCTCACTCTCCCACACATCCTCACTCTCCCAAACATCCTCACTCTCACACACATCCTCACTCTCCCACACATCCTCACTCTCCCAAACATCCTCACTCTCACACACATCCTCACTCTCCCAAACATCCTCACTCTCCCACACATCCTCACTCTCCCAAACATCCTCACTCTCACACACATCCTCACTCTCACAAACATCCTCACCCTCACCCTCTTTTTCTTTCTCTTTCTCATTCTCATTCTCCCCCTCACTCACGCTCTCACCCTCACTCTCACCCTCACCCTCTCTCTCACCCTTTCCCCTCACTCACCCTCACCCTCTCTCTGGCCCTTACCCTCTCCCTCTCTCTGGCCCTCACCCTCTCCCTCTCTCTGGCCCTCACCCTCTCCCTCTCTCTGGCCCTCACCCTCTCCCTCTCTCTGGCCCTCACCCTCTCCCTCTCTCTGGCCCTCACCCTCACCCTCTCTCTCGCCCTCACCCTCACCCTCTCTCTCGCCCTCACCCTCACCCTCTCTCTCGCCCTCACCCTCACTCTCGCCCTCACCCTCACTTTCGCCCTCACCCTCACTCTCGCCCTCGCTCTCGCCCTCACTCTCGCCCTCGCCCTCACTCTCGCCCTCACTCTCGCCCTCACTCTTACTCTCGCCCTCACTCTCACTCTCGCCCTCACTCTCACTCTCGCCCTCACTCTCACTCTCGCCCTCACTCTCTCTCATACTGTCCCTTACCTAGAATCTAATAATTGCAGCCGAGAGGTGGTCGTGTTGGGCTCGTCTCGCACAAGCCTCTGCAAGAGCTGGAATGTGTTTCTGAACATCTGGAGCAGAAAATCCTCAAAATCATGTGGCACACAGTTCTTGCTCATGATCTCGTTGATGGCACCCATGGCTAGAACACCAAGGGAATCGCCAGACATGAAACTGTTATCGAGGGATCCGTTGTGGAGCTTATTGTGCTTTGGGGGGGGAGGGAGAGGGAACTTGGCATTAGTAAACATTAGCCAACACTTCAACGAAATCTAAAGAGTACACAGAACATGTAATCTTAAATGTAAAAGAAAGAAAAAATAAAATAAAATAATGACAATGTATTTATATAACAGAATGATTTCAACAAAGTAAATCAAAATTGGTGCATATAATACTATACTACCACCTCACAAATGTAAACAAGAACCAAGGCAAAAATAAATACAAACACCATACAGATTTTCACAGCTTGTTAAATTCTATAATGAAAATACTAAATACAAAACTTAAGAAACAAAAAAGGGTTAATAATAAAGCCTTTATCATAGATTGTGGGTAATTTGGGATTAAGCACAGATCCTCATTATTGCTTATTTCACAAACACATCTTAATTATAGCATAATGACAATCTTCACAAATTTACTTAAGAGGAAATAATCAATTCTATCAACCAAGTGAGAGCAACTGTTCCAGGCCTAATGCCTGTGAAGTAACCACTTCCAGCAAGCCTCACCTGTGGGTCGGCTCCTAAAGAAGCAAAAAGGAATATTGTATTGAGCAGGTGAGGTGTTATGAGCGAGGAGAGGGGGATCCACGAGAACAAGTGTGTTAGACAGTTCAATGCCAGACACGCTACGGTTTCACTTTCTGAGTCAAGAGGGGGAAGGACCCATCCCGTGCGAGAACTTGTTCCACTCTCCAGGTTGTGAAACATGTTGCTCAGCAAAGTACCTGTGGGGATGAGGCAGTTATTTCAGTTCTTGGATCTTTCTTTTTTTTATATATCATTTTTTCCATATGGAGTTAAATTTATAAATATAAATACATAAAGTATGCCTGTCTAAATATTAACTCCTTCTATCTCCCTTTAAAAATCACAACTATAATTTTACTTTCCCTGTACTGTTATTTGTAATTTGGAACAAGCAAATTTATATAAACACAAAACTATATAATCAAGACACCTGGGCATCCCCTGGTGTACACTTCTACATCCCTACATCTTGAGCTCTATGTTGCAGTTCTTGGGCTAAAAATGAGTGATTACACCATCAAAATCCTATTTACACATTGCTACAACTGAGACATAAACATATAAGATAACGAAAGGCCACTCACCTGTTTGAATGGGAGAGGAGGAGAGGCCAGAGCGGCTGGGGGAATGGCTGTGGGAGTGTGTTGGGGAGGGAGGAGGGGTTGCTGTCACTGCATTTTTGTGTTTGTCTACCACACCTTCTAATAAACCTGTCGACAGGATTGATGGTAAATACATATCATAAATGAGAATGAAGTGTTAAAAGCAATACGTATGTACATACATACACAGATATATAGCCAAGGATGTATAAATGCACACATACCATCATAAAACTAAAGACATGACCACACAAACCACTATGTAGCAAACTTTTCAATAATAGAATACATCAAATGCTGTTCTTACTAGACAGAAGGCTAAGCATAGTTGGGACTTGCTGAGATAATAACCGCCGCAGTTCCGTTCTCCGAGAATAGGACAGCTCTTCTCTCGGGCATGCTAATTCCTCACTGATAGTTTGGAGGAACACAATACACAAAATGACTGTGTCTGGACTTCTGGCTAACTGTAAAAAAGAAGGGATTTAAAGCATGCTCGATGAATTGTATAAAAATTGTATAAATCCATTAAAGGGACCACATTTTTTTTTTATCATATGTGGCAAAAAAATTTGGGTTTGAAATACTATATCTAATTCATTGTTGTTTTTTCTTATTGTTTTAAGTATCACTTGAAAAAAATGACACCTTTTAAGTACCCTTCTATTTGATTTTTAGCAGAGAACAATTTACCCTTTTCCATTATTGAGCTCCCTAACAAAAGTCAATTATAACATTATGAGATACCCTTCCCAAATTATGAAAATAAAACTGTGATAAAAGCCTTATCTTATCGACACTGAACAAACTTCAAATACTTACAGCTAAGACATTGGTGAAGAAATCAGGGTAGAAATGAGGCCATGACAGGCGAGCAATATCTACAACCAATTTGACGAGCTTGTTGCGGATGTAGTATGGGGCCACCTTGTGGTTCTCCAAAACAAAGCGATAGAGAGTGGACCGGATCTCGGTTCTCTCGTCTGCCATGAGGCCTACCCATTGCTTGTTGATGATGTTCTGAGATGGAATTGACAGGGAACGATATAATTATAACGCATCATACTACACCGTCAGTAAAATATCTTCATAATGTACACAATCTCATTCATATAAATATTCCTTGTCCTGACATAAACAGACATACATAGAAAAAAACTGTACATCTACTAAAGGAACTGTTCGATCAAACTCTATAATGACACTTACTTCTAGGGTGGTGAGGCAGTACATAGACACATAAGAGTTGCGGGTGTGTGCTACGTAGTACAGACATTGCTTCCAGGCCCCGCGTTGTTGTCCAAAATTAGATAGGATGGTCTCAATGTCACGTTTTCTGACATTGGTTGTGGCTGGACCAAAGAATTCATTCATTAACCCTTCAAGGGCGTGGAGTGATTCTTGATCTGTGGTCTGAGAGGAATGAATGGAAACAGAATTAAAATTAGAGATTTTATGATGGTGAGATGTATCCTGTTTTCAGAGCTCTGACCATATGACATATTCAACACACACTCACACACACTGTGTGCCTGTGTCTGTCTGTCTTTCTGACTGATTGTCTCCCTCACTCCCTCTCTCTCTTTCACATACATGCATACATACATAAAAATACATATACAAACAGACACAGATACAGACATGCACTTGCACTTACATATGCACATACACATGCACACTCATACACACACACACACACATTCATGCATGCACCCACACTCTCATGCATTTATGCACACATACACACACATGCACACACACACACACACACACACACACACACACATTCACACATATTCAAACACACACACACACACACACACACACACACACACACATTTATATCTATGTATATATGTAAGCATATCATGTGTGTGTGTGTGCGTGTGCGCGTGTGTGTGTGTGTGTGTGTGTGTGTGTGTGTGTGTGTGTGTGTGTGTGTGTGTGTGTGTGTGTGTGTGTGTGTGTGTGTGTGTGTGTGTGCGTGTGTATGTGCGTGTGTATGTGCGTGTGCATGTGCGTGTGTATGTGCGTGTGCATGTGCGTGTGCATGTGCGTGTGCATGTGCATGTGCGTGTGCGTGTGCA